>NC_069678.1:0-37096 GCF_023699985.2 Odocoileus virginianus
GTCTAACCTGGATGGAGGGTGAAATGGGTGTGACAGCAGGCCACTGAGCATTTGTTCATGTTAAGGTAAAAGATACAAAACTGGAACAACTATTTATGAAAGCTTATCTTCCCCACACCCCCACACAATCCTCCAACTACAATGCTTAATGATAATTGGTGTGTGAGATTCAGCAAAGGCTTTAAGGGAATCTATTTTCTGGTTGCTGTGGGGCCTGACATTCTGTGGGAGAAAGAAAAATGTGTCAAATTTCTTCATTATAAATAGGATGAAACCAAAAAAGCTCACAGAAGGTATCTGACTTGAGGTCAAATGGGGATGAATTTTGCCATGCTAGCAGAAGTGTGTAACAGGTACAGTTCATTGACTGATACCGTGCCAGGCATTTCACACATATTATGAAACTTTCTTTGATCGTAATCATTCAAGGTAACATCATTGTAGAAGAAGTACATTAAAAAATTTATTCAACCAAAGTTAAAATTAAAAAAAAAAAACACTTTATCAAGGCAAGTAAGCTATTGCTTTGCATTTTGTAGGTAGAAGAATTCTATTGTTTTTATCCTGCCTTTATCCCATTTCATACTCCTCTTTTTCTCTGTGACCTGACTTTATTCCTAGAGCCCTACCTTTTTTCAACTAAACCATTTCTATGCACTGAGCAATAGCAGAAGTGATGGCTGGGCCCTTCTAAAGGCTCCCTGAGCGCTTAACGTGTTTCAGGACACCAGACACCATCTGGAGGCAAGAGCAGCCTGTCTGTTAAGATGGGCAGCTGCTTTTCTATTTCCTTGAGGTTGGCACGATGTCCCAGGATGGAAAGGAATCATTTTCCTTTAACTTGGGTACCTTATCTCTCAGTGACTCTGCTCTATTTGGTTGAACTGTCCTGAAATTGGGCTTCCCAGGTGGCGCTAGTGGTAAAGAACCCACCTGCCAACACAGGAGACATAAGAGACGCGGTTCTATCCCTAGGTTGGGAAGATCCCCTGAAGAGGGAAATGGTAACCCACTCCAGTATTCCTGCCTGGAGAATCCCATGGACAGAGAAGTCTAGAGGGCTACAGTCCATAGGGTCAAAAAGAGTCGAACAGGACCGAAGCGACTTAGCACACATGCTTGCACGTCCTGAAGTTGAATGCTCTTGTTAACTTTCTGATTTCTTGTTAGATGGCCTGAGTATTTATAAAATTTTCTAACAACCATCTTTGTTGAAGTTTGCATTTATAGCAATACAATTTTTTTTTGGCAATACAATTTATTTTTATAAAGTGGCAGCTTGGAAAAGACTGGTCCCATCAATGAGCAAACAAGGGTAAATTTAATTTTAGCTCAAAGTGAGCTTGAATATGAAACTATGGATCTCACTTTCCTCAAGGTGAATGGTCAGATGCCTCAATGGTCATTTGTCCCCAAGGGCTTGGATCTCTACTATAAATGGGACAAGGATAAAATGGGGTCAGATGGGCCTGGTCTTCAGTTCTAGAGTCCTCCAATAGTTCTCCTCTGCGTTAGTCACTGGAGCGGAAACATTCATGTTCTTCTGCTCTTTCCTACTTCTGTGTTTGGGGTCAAAGTTATAATGGTTGGTGTGTTCTACCCCCCAAGCTGATCATTTTAAGAATCACCTGGGAGAGTTAGTACCCATACAAGTTATAGTCCTCGTGTGTAGCAATTCTGACTCAGCAAGTTGAAGTGGGAACTAAAATCTATTTAATAAAGGTACTCAGATGTGCACTTAATTTTACCCACTGATTTCATTGAGCTTCCTCATGATTTGGGGGAATGATTACTTCATATCTGTAAGTACTTCTAGTGTTCAAAGTTGACTGGTGCAGAAAGCATTACTCTCCGCCGCTTTGCAGATGAAGAAATTGAGGCACAGAAAGGGTCTCTAACTGGCCAAGGCCCCCTTGCTGTAAGCACTGGAGTCAGACCCAGGGAGTGTTCCCTCAACCCCAAAACCCCATCCCACGTTTTCCAGTTTACTCTTGTGTCAGATCCTTCCAAGTAGCTTCCTTCACTGCATTCCTACCAAAAACTTCCTGAAGGTAATTTTTCATTTGATATTGCTCTTCACAACAGGCTAACAGCATCATATGCTGGTCACTGGCTCTTAATTTGAGAAATATGCTTAGTGAAAATACAGGGCTTGGAATATGCTAAGATAGGTTGAAAATGATAATGGTGACATAATTTGTACATCACAAAATTCCCCATTTCATGAATAAGTCAGTAATTTTCTGTCTGTTTACAAAGTTGTGAAACCACCACCACTATATAATTTCAAAACAACTTCATTATCTCCCAAATAATCCCCAAAACTCTCAGCAGTCATTCCCTATTTCTTCCTTCTCCCAGCCCTTGGAAACCACTAATCTACTTTCTCCCTGTATGGATTTACCTGTTCTGAACATTTCTTCCATATGGAATCATCCAACATAGGACCTTTTGTATTTGGATTCTTCATTAGCATAAATGGTTCATCCATGATTTTGCATGTACCATTATTTGATTCTTCTTACAACTGAATAATATTTCTCTTTATGACTCTACTACATTGTGTGGAGTCACAAACTACATTCAGCAGTTTGTGGACATTTAAGTTGCATCTACTTTTGACTTCTAAGCATAATTACTGCTCTGAATATTCATGTACAAGTTTTTTTAATGCCCATATGTTTTCAGCTCTCTTGTGTACAAACTCCAGAGTGGAATTTCTCCTAGTATGTCAATGTCAACTCTATATTGAACTTGGCTACTTAAATAAACATATGTAACTCCTTTGAAAAAAAAAAACTACTTAAATATATTGAACTTGGAAGAATTGACAACTGTTTTTCGAAACAATTCTATCATTTTATATTAGCAGTATAGGAGGATTCCAGTTTCTCCACATATTCCCCAAGGCTTCTTACCTCCTATGTTTTTAACACAGCCATGTTATAGTGTGGTTGAAGTGGTATCTCATCATGAGTTTGATTTCCATTTTATTAATGACTAATGGTTTGGGGTATCTTTTCATATACTTATTGGCTATTGTTAGGTCTTCTAAGGAGAAATGTCTATTCAGACCATTTTCCATGGATATATTAGATTATTTCCCCTTTTCCTCTTGAATTGTAAGAGTTCTTTATATATTATGGATACCAGACACTTGTTAGATATGTTTTGCAGCAATATTCTCTGTTTGTGTGGGTTGTCTTTTCACTTCCTTATTAGTATCTGTTGAAGAACAAAAGATTTTAATTTTGATGAAGTGCTTTTATCTATTTATTTGTTGTTGTATTGCTTTAGATGTCATCTATGAAATCATTACCTAATCAAAGATCACAATGGTTTTCTCAAACACATTGCTTTGAATGAGAACTTCCTTGGGTTTTGAGAATAGAGCGACATTTTGAATTTTGTTTCCTACAAATGAACATATATTCCACCTGATATCTATAGGTCTGCCACCCACTCCAATTGAGCCTGCATGTGCTAAAACAGTGATCTGGGAAATGATATTTATTGATATCCTGGCTGTGATTCAGGTGAGAATTCTGGTGATGTGGTTCAACTTAGCCTGGACCTTTCCTGATTTCAAAAAGTGTTCAATATCTTTAGAGTCGAACAAATGATTTTCTTTCTGGGGAACACTTGGGAGTCAAGGTTATTTTAAGGCTGTAGTGGGTTTCCTCATTTCATTCCAGACAGAGAAGACTGCAGGTGTTGACCCTGGTGAAGATTTTCATCTCTGATTTTAGATGGAAACTAACCATGCTCCAGTGCTTCCCAGGTGGCGCTCGTGGTAAAGAACTCGCCTGCCAATGCATAAGAGATGTGGGTTCGATCTCTGGGTCAGAAAGATCCTCTGGAGAAGGGCATGGCAACCCACTCCAGTATTCCTGCCTGGAGAATGCCATGGATAGAGGAACCTGACTGTGCCCTGCCATTATACAGAACTCGGTTGTTGACTCTGGTAGTTACTGGAAATTTTTCCATGTATAGGAGCACAAAGAGAGTGGGAAGTGGAGGACTTGAGTGCAAGAGAAGCTGGAGTTGTCTCGTGTAGAAGGTCAGCTTTGGAGGTGGCCGGGAGCAGGCTAGAATGGTCGTGGGCTCCATGTTGTTTCGTCAGAACCCCAGCTCACTAGGGCTCGGTGTCCACCGCCTGGCGTGCCTGACACTGAGACTCAAGGTCTCTGGTACCGGCGAGGCTGGGCCAAGATAGAGACATTTGAATCACTTTTCCGCTGTGGTTAGAAGGAACAGGGAAATCCATTCGGATTCCAGGACATTACAACAATCACAACAAAACCTTGCAGCAGCTAATCTCTGTGGTGCAATCGGTTAGCGTGTTCAGCTGTTAACCGAAAGGTTGGTGGTTCAAACCCACCCAGGGACGAATTGGCTTGGACTCGAGTGATGTCTTAACTACTGCTTTTATGTATCTATGGCACCCGAAATCTCCACCCACTTCACCTCAGCATGTTCTTTCCTCCCTTCCGGTTTTTACCCAGTGCCCCTGGTCTCTCTGTACCACCTAGACACCTGCCCACACTAAGTCACCTGCCTTGTACATTCCAGGGCAGCTGCCAGAGGATGAAGGCACACACACACAGGTAGGAATTGGGGGGAATCCCTTACTCAAGATTTGACATCACAAGTTTGCTCTATGTCACCACCTGCGCTGTCACCCCACTGCCACAGATCTCATCGACGCCTCCACCCTTTCATTTGGGACTGTCACTTTCTTTTTTCTCTTTCTTTTTTGTTTTTTTTTTTTTTCTTCCCCACCACAAGGACCATCATCCAGTTTCAGAACACTCCTTTCATTTTCAATTCCCTTCAGTTCAGCTGCAGATAATCCCTGTTCTTTCCTCTAGCCCCAATTAATGTTAATCTGCTTTCTGCCTCCATGAATGTCTTTTTGACACTTCAGATAAATCAAATAAATGAATATGTAGTGGTTTCTGACATGTTTCTTTCACTTAGTGCAATGTTTTTGAGGTTTATCCAGGCTCTGGCTTAAGTTTTCTTCTTATTACTGAGATTTTCATTGTGTAAATATACCACATTTCATGCAGCAGCTGATGGGCATTTGAGCTGTTTCCACTTTTTTTTTTTTTGCTATTATGAATAATGCTGCTACAAATATTTGAATAATCTCATCTGCACCTATTTAAATTTGTTTTCATTTCTCTTGAATAGACTTATAGAAGTGAAATTGCTGAGTTTATAGTAAGATTGTTTGTAGTAATACTTCCTAAGGCCAACCTGACTTCACACTCCAGGATGTCTGGCTATAGGTGAGTGACCACACAATTGTGGTTATCTGGGTCATTAAGACTTTTTTCATATAGTTCTTCTGTGAGTTCTTGCCACCTTTTCTTAATCTCTTTGGCTTCTGTTAGGTTTGTGCTGTCCTGTCCTTTATTATGCCCACCTTTGCATGAAATATTATCTTGGTATCTCTAATTTTCTTGAAGAAATCTCTGCTTCTGCTGCTGCTGCTGCTAAGTCACTTCAGTCGTGTCCGACTCTGTGCGACCCCATAGATGGCAGCCCACCAGGCTCCTCTGCCCCTGGGATTCTCCAGGCAAGAACACTTGCCTGGAATGGGTTGCCATTTCCTTCTCCAGTGCATGCATGCTAAGTTGCTTCAGTCATGTCCAACTCTTTGTGATGCTATGGATTGTAGCCCACCAGGCTCCTCTGTCCATAGGATTCTCTAGGCAAGAATACTGGAATGGGTTGCCATATCCTTCTCCAGGGGATCTTCCTGACCCAGGGATTGAACCCATGTCTCCTGCATTGTCAGGCGGTTTCTTTACCACCAGTGCCACCTGGGACTATATACTACTTTGAGTCCTATTAAGAAAATGGTTTCTATGGTACAAGAAACTAGAAGCTAAAACATCACTCTGAAAACTAGCTTTTCCCCACTGAGCAAGTTCTCCCTAGGACTCCAGAAGTTTTTAATAAGCTTGGTGCTTAGTTGCTTACTGTATGGTATATAGGATTAAGGCTATTTTTTCATAGCACTTCAAATAAATCATTGCAATATGACTTTAAGTCACCTAACTTTTATTAGGTTTCAATTTTTGAAGTTTAGGAAGAAGTTGGATGACAATTGCTTTTCTGATGTACTCTCAAGTTTCCTCACATAGCAGTGTCATCCCTCAGTTTGATGGGGGGTTGTGTTGGAGGTGGAGCCCCAATGTTGAAAAGCAATCTGCACACTCCTTCCTTCACTTAGTCACTTAGTGGAGCACTTGGACATTGTGGCCATTTTCAACCTTGTGAAACCACCAGCCTAGCCAATCCTAGCAGAGTTATAGTGACACACATATCAGGGGAATTTCCTATGGTTTGGACTTACAAACTGATAAGATAGGATGTAGGTTAGAAGAAGACTCTCTTTCCCAGGGTAATCCATAAGCTCATTACTTGAATGGTTGGTGGTCTGAGCCCAGAAAGGATACTGTTCTTGTGGGTTTTTTTTTTTTTTTTTTGACAGATCTCAGGTATTTTCATGTTATGTTTGTGATGCACAGTCTCTGTTAACTACTTCTCTGATCCTTAACCCCAACCTCTTTCAATCAGATATGGAAAAATCTTGCTTATACTCCTAAAGGCTCACATTAATTACTAGAGGGTTTGGTGGAAAGAATTATTTTTTAGAAGGGTAAAAATAAGTTCTGGAGTTCTAAGTTCACTATAACCTTTCTGCCTGAGACTGAGTTTCTGCAGCTTCTCATCCCTGGGAACCTGGTGTCAATTCCCTGAAACCAAATACCAGGAACACATCTCTCATTGAACAGCTTAGGTGTTTGTTTGCTTTTTTTAATTCCTTGAAGCCAGAAGAACACACTTCATGGTCTAAGTAAGACAGTGTTAACAAGGCTCTATTATAAGATTTGGGCTTCAGCTGGGTGATATGGGGGAGGATGGGAGGAAGCAGAGTGTGTTCTGTATTGAGGACTGTTAGCTCCAGCAACTCTATGATTGAAGTAAAGAAGTAACATCATTTTGTTATGAAGAGGATGTTTGGGATTTTGTAGTGCAAACATCTCACAGTTGCTTGATGGATGCTGTTCCCTGCTGGGTTCATACGTTGTTCAGGATTTTGAGAGTGAGGGATTGATTCACAGAAGAGATTTGATGTTGGGTTAATTTGACTTCCCTTGGCAAGACAGCCAGGCTGCTGCCAACTGGGCACTCATTCTTCCTGAAGAGTTAGTCTCCATGATTGAGCTTGAGCAAAATAAAAATTGGAAAACTGATACTTAAGTTTAAATGCTTATTCAGTTCAGTTCAGTCACTCAGTCATGTCCAACTCTTTGTGACCCTATGGAGTGCAGCACGCCATTCTTCCCTGTCCATCACCAACTCCTGGAGTTTGCTCAAACTTACATCCATTGAGTCGGTGATGCCACCCAACCATCTAATTCATCTGTCATCCCCTTCTCCTCCTGCCTTCAATCTTTCCCAGCATGAGGGTCTTTTCCTGTGAGTCAGTTCTTCACAACAGGTGGCCAAAGTATTGGAGCTTCAGTTTCAGCATCAGTCCTTCCAATGAATATTCAGGACTGATTTCCTTTAGGATGGACTGGTTTGATCTCCTTGCAGTTCATGGGGCTCTCAAGAGTCTTCTCCAACACCACAACTCAAAAGCATCAATTTTTCGGCACTCAGGTTTCTTTATGGTTCAATACTCACATCCATACATGACTGCTGGGAAAGCCATAGCTTTGACTAGACAGGCCTTTGTTGGCAAAGTAATATCTCTGCTTTTTAATATGTTGTCTAGGTTTGTCATAGCTTTTCTTCCCAGGAGCAAGTGCATTTTAATTCCATGGCTTCTGTCACCATGTACAATGATTTTGGAGCCCAAGAAAATAGAGTCTGTCATTGTTTCCATTGTTTCCCCATCTATTTGCCATGAAGTGATGGGACTGGATGCCATGATCTTTGTTTTTGAATGTTGAGTTTTAAGCCAGCTTTTTCATTCTCCTCTTTCACTTTCATCAAGAGGGTCTTTAGTTCCTCTTCACTTTCTGCCATAAGGGTGGTGTCATCTGCATATCTGAGGTTATTGATATTTCTCCCAGCAATTTTGATTCTAGCTTGTGCGTCTTCCAGCCCAGCATTTCGCATGATGTACTCTGCATATAAGTTAAATAAGCAGGGTGACAATCAGCCTTGATGTACTCCTTTCACAATTTGGAACCAGTCCTTTGTTCCATGTCCAGTTCTAACTGTTGCTTCTTGACTTGCATACAGATTTCTCAGCAGGAAGGTAAGGTGGTCTGGTATTCCCATCTCTTTCAAAATTTTCCACAGTTTGTTGTGATCCACACAGTCAAAGGCTTTAGCATAGCCAATGAAGCAGAAGTAGATAGTTTTCTGGAATTCTCTTCCTTTTTCTATGATCCAATGGATGTTGGCTAATTGATCTCTGGTTCCTCTGCCTTTTCTAAATCCAGCTTGAACAAATGAAAGTTCTCGGCTCACGTACTGTTGAAGCCTAGCTGGGAGAATTTTGAGCATTACTTTGCTAGTATGTGAGATGAGTGCAATTGTGCAGTAGTTTGAACATTCTTTGGCATAGCCTTTCCTTGGGATTGGAATGATAACTGACCTTTTCCAGTCCTGTGGCCACTGCTGAGTTTTCCAAATTTGCTGGCATATTGAGTGCAGCACTTTCACAGCATCATCTTTTAGGATTTGAAATAGTTCAGCTGAAATTCCATCACTTCCGCTAGCTTTGTTTGTAATGATGCTTCTCAAGGCCCACTTGACTTCTCACTCCAGGATGTCTGGCTCTAGGTGAGTGATCACACTATCATGGTTATCTAGGTCATTAAGATCTTTTTGTATAGTTCTGTGTATTCTTAGAGTAGGACTTTAAATATTAGATTTTTTCTTCATTTGCAGTCAAAATAAAAGGAGAGGCTGTATTCAAAGGACTTAGTAACTTAGTTTGGGGAACTTAATAACACCAGCTGATCTACTGATCTCAAATTGCTTCACCTATGCTGGTAGAGGTTGTCTGGTAATATTAAAGACACATTCTTCCACACCAGAAATGCCCTTCATAGTGTCCTTCATGTTGTGTGTGTTAGTGGCTCAGTCATGTCTGACTCTGCAATTCCATGGACTGTAACCTGCCAGGCTCCTCTGTCCATGGGATTCTCCAGGCAAGAATACTGGAGTGGGTTGCCATTCCCTTCTCCAGAGGCTCTGCCTTACCCAGGAATCGAACCTGGGTCTCCCACATTGCAGGCAGATTCTTTACTAACTGAGCTACCAGTTGAGTGTCCTCAACTGGTACTTTGCATAAACCTTGTCTGGAGAGCCCAGGAGAACAAGGATTTAAAAATAGTTCTGCCACAAGAAACAGAGATATATAATAAATTCAAGGATAAAATTATGTGCAGTTAAGTATTGTTTGGTAACAAAGAACATACCTCCACACCAGAAATGCCCTTCATAATGTCCTTCATGTATAAGAACTTAGAAACAGTCACATGAAGGTGAGCCCAAAATTTTTACTGTGATTCTTTGATTTTATTTTTTCGCATACAACATTAGTGTATATTTTTCTGAAAAGTCAGAAAAACAGGTGAGTAGAAATAAGCATCTGAATTAGTTCCCTATTACTTCCTATTAACAGGTTACGAAAACAATACTTTAAAACCACCAGGCTCCTCTGTCCATGGAATTCCCCAGGCAAGGACACTGGAGTGGATAGCCATTCCCTTCTCCTGGGGATCTTCCAGACCCAGGGATCAAACCCTGGTCTCCTGCATTGCAGGTGGATCCTTTACCATCTGAGCTACCAGAGAAGCCCAATATACTCGTTATCAGAGTTCTGCTGATCAGAAGTTTAGAAAGATGTGACTGGCTTCTCTGCTCACAAAAGTGATCAGTATGTCTTCCCCACCTAAATAGGGTGATATTGACCATGTCGTGGTTCTGACCATCTCTGATGAGGTGCTGCCCTCATGGTCTCATGTTCCTCTGGGATCATATTTATTGACCTGAATTCTATAACTCATGATTTCTTTCAGCTCACCTGAAAGAAAGTAGCTTAGGATAAAGTCTAGAACTGTGGAGCCCTTGAACTGATCTCTGCCATATCTTTCTCCAAGAGGAGAATAAAATAGCAGAGGTCTTCATAAAGATATGACCCACATAAGGGCTGAGATGCTCCAGTGACTGGAGAAGAGGAGAAAACTTAAAAGACAATGGAGGCACTAAAAGCCCAGACTGGGGAAGCAAGGTCCTCTCTGTGTCCCACCTCAGGTGGGTACTCTTCCTGGAAAAGAGGCATTTCCCCTGGCACAGCACCTTGGACAACAAACTTGATCTAATCCCACTGAGTTGTTCTCGTCGCTACTAGGCTTTTGGGGTCTCCATTCTAGGGTGTTTGTTTAAAGGTAGGGCTTTTTCCTTGCATGAGAATCTTCTTGGAATTTTCATATGAAATGCAGTTTCTTGGGCTTTCTCTCCAGATGTTTTTAAGAAGCATCACAATGATGGTGATGTAGGCATTCTTTAGTTGTGCAGCTAATGCCCAGGGAATGGAACCCTACCTGCTGCATAATATCTCTCACACTTACTCATCCAAGTTTAATGCTGTCATATCTGTTTTACATGATACATTCTTCTCTATTATACATAAGAGCCATATGCTCAAAGAAGGTAATGAAATCACCATGTAAAGCAAACTTGGTACATAGAGGAATAGGTATTTGCATCTTTGACGGCTGTTCCTAGAGTTGTGCTTTCATTGCTTTAGCACAGACCTAGGGTAGGATTTGATGGAAACAAGGTAGGGAGTAGAGGATATTGGCAAGAGTTAGTGATTACTGGTAACTAGTATTGATCAAGTATTTACTGAATGTTGTATCTGTCATGCTCTTGAAGAGGCACTGGGTGAACAAGGCTCACAGAGCACCTGCTCTCAGGAGGATGACCTTTAGCACAAGAGCCAGATGTTTTACAGACATCACATATATTTTTTAATGATGACCGTGATGTATTTAATACATCTATGTTCCTTGCTCCCATTTTGTCAGCAGGGATTGAAAACTGAGTGTATATAAATCATCATACTCTGGAACTCTGATAAAAGAATTGTGACAGAAAAGGTCTTCTAGATATTTTTCTCTTAATATTGGAAATACTGATGTTGGATATAAGGCCCTTTGAAATTCAGTTGTAGTTTCCTGGACAGTGTGTTTCATGCTTTGAACAGAGCAGCTTGTGTCAGAAACATGTGTGGTAGCTCCACAGTCTGCAAGTGGCTCCTAAGTTTTTAAAAATGTCCTATTCTCTTTGGGAGTCAGTTTCCGCATCAGTAAGGAATTGTTGTTATTCAAATTCTCCAAAGTCCCTTCCTGTTGAGATTTCTCTGAATGCATGAGAGACTGAGATGAATATTAAATATGACCTGAGAACTACAGCCAAGACCAGATCTTGGTATCTTCTCTGTGTGTCTCCTGTAGGAGCCTAAGCTGAACCCAAACACTGAAAACACATAAATGAGAGAGGAGATGGAAGAAAGGAAATCAACAGGTTGGAAGAATGAGAATAACACAAAGAAGGGTATGGAAATGGTGGAGCAGTTGGTTGCCAGGAGAGATGAAAAGAAGTACAAGTTGAGTTCAGAAAAATCAAGGGAAAGTGAATAATGTACACAGCATTATCCAAGTCCTCAAGGAGCAGCCTGAGCTAAGCAGGGAGGACTGGGAGAGTAACTTGCTTCACAGTGAACCTGTGCACCTGCCGAGGAGATCCACAGGATGGACCAGGATTCACTTACACTGCTAGGAAGCACCAATTCCAAGAGAAGGAGGCATAGACCTTGAGGCTCTGTCCTGAACCCTGCTGCTTTCATCTGTAACTGCCCCCACACTGGATGCCCCAAGTAAGTGTGAGCTTAAACGGATAAAGAATATTTGGGAAAGGGCTGGAGATGCCCATTGTTTCCTTAACCAGTTCTTCCCTGAGGTATGGAGGGGCCAGGATAAGAAGACCCTTCCATCTGAAGCATAGATACTAATAGTATTCTTCTGCATGCATACTTTGAAAGGTTTTACACACAATGTTTCTTAAATATTTGTGAAGACCTATTTTTCCTTATGCTTTGTTAACAACTTGGAGTCCAGATATCAATAAGGTTTATCTGAAGATATCAAAGTAGTGGGAAGAAGAGTACAAGTGGAGCGTTTCCACGTAATGTGGGGCTCTTCTCAGTTATGGTGTTGAGGCAACCCACAGAGTAGGAGGGTAGGCTAGGGACGTCTCTTCCTAATGACAGTGAACCATTGAAAGGAATCACTGAGGAGAGCAGGGTCTTCACAGGTCAGTGTCAAAGGGAGCAGATGATGTAGGGTAGGCACCTCTTTAAGGAAGAAAATTTGCTACATCCTGGGAGAAAGCAGAGCATTTCTGATAGGATATTTGGATAAGTATGTAGTTGAAATGACTAAATATTTACAACTACATTTATTTAGTCAGTGAACAACCACCACTGAGACCCCCTCAGCGCTTGATTCAGTGCCTGGAGTCATGAATACAGAGATGATTAATAATAGTATTTCAACTTTCCTGGAGCTCTCAGTCCAGTAACCAAGAAGTCATGAGAAGTCTAATGGTGGTGGATTCACTGGGGGAAGTGGTCAGGGCTGCCTAGGGATGACATCACTGTTTGTCCAGTTCACCCTTCTTTCTTTTACAACAACTGGTGACCTACCATGGCTCAACAACCCTGGTTCTCACCCAGGTTTCAGCCTCAGGATAACTAACACCTGGGATCCATGTTGGTTCAAAGTAGTCAGTCTTGCCAAGGTCTCCAGAGAAAATGTTGATATCTGTCTCTACTGTCTATGTCTTGGTCAGCAGGAGAACTAAGGAGGCAAGTTTAATAAGTCTTATAGATTTATCATTATCATAACAATCAGGAACAATCTGTCTTCTCTCTGAAAAGGTAATGCCTTTTGGACTTCAAATTCTTACCCTGTTTCAAAGACAATGTAAATATCAGTCATAGACCTAGAATTGTAGGACTTGGTATTTTATCCTTAAATTTTAGATCAAATAAGTAAAGTTAAAAAAGAGTAAAGCAACTTCATGTTTTTCAGTAAGACTATATGGGGGTCTGGCACTGAAATCCTGGCTTTCACATGGTTGATATGTCTTTAGTGCTGTTATAAACAGAATAGCCTAATGCTCCTTGGTTCACTTCTCTATCCCATCATGTTCTATAAAATATAATATCTCTGCTCATCTAGATAATATGGATCCTAAATTAGCTGAGTTCCATGAATGCATTTACAAAGCCCTGTGGGTAAAGCATTGTGCTGTTTCCATGGGGGGATACAGAATGAGGGTACACATTCCTTACTTAAGGCAGTTCAAAGACGACTGTTCCCAGTTCAGTCTGGATATCTGTCTGTAGATAGAATAACAACAGCAGACACCAATAGGTTCAACCTGCTGAAAGGGAAGATGAGGATGGGGAACAGTGTCCTTAACTCAAAGAGGTCCACTGGGCTTCTTTTCAGTTTTCTCTCCCCAGCCACGCTTAGAAACTCTCCAAGTGGTGAACTGGAGCAACTGTAGGGCTTATCTGTTTGTTTTCATTTCTCAGGTCTCACTCACTGACCTTTACTGCCTGACGCCCAGTCTCTTGAAAATCTTTGTCTCATCTATTTTGTTCAGTTTGTTGTTATTTTTTTGTTTTGCTGTTTCAGGTGGGAGAGTAAATCCAGTTTCTGTTAGTTTGTGTTTGTGTGGCATCCCCTTCATAAAATCAGTTGGAAAATATCTATCAAGTTCCTGAAATGACACTTTTACAAATAAAGAACACAGTCACAAACATGATAAAACTGAACTAAGGAAAACCCTTAAAACTTGACCCTTAAGGTGTTAATGTACAAATACATAAACAGTTCATACAACTCAACCTCAAAAACCCCCAAGCAACCCAATTAAAAAATGGGCAAAAGAACTGAGCAGACATTTTCCCAAAGAGAATATGCAGATGGCCAATGGAAAAGCAGCTCAACATCATCTATCATCAGGGAAATGCTAATCAAAACCACAATGAGATATCACCTCATGCTACAGAACGGCTATCAATAAAAACACAACAAATGCTGGTGAGGATGTGGAGAAAAGGGAACCACGGTCACTGTTAGTGGGAATAGAACTACCATATAACCCAACAATCCCACTGCTGGGTATGTATTTGGAAAAAAAAACAAAAACAAAACAGAAATACTAATTTGAAAAGATACATGCAACCCAATGTTCACAGCAACATTATTTACAATTGTCAAGATATGGAGGCAATCTATGTGTCCATCAACAGAGGAATGGATAAAGAAGATGAGGTATATATAATAAATGGAATAGTTCTCAGCCATAAAAACAATGAAGTTTTGACATTTTCAACAACATTGGATGAACTTAGTATTATGCTAAGTGAAGTAAGTCAGAAATCACTTATATGTGGAATCTATGAAAATATAACAAGCTAGTGAATGAAACTAAAAAGAAATAGACTCACAGATATGGAGGACAAACTAGTGCTTCCCAGTGAGGAGAGGAAAGGGGGAGGGGCAAAATAGGGATAGAGATTAAGAGATACAAACTGTATAAATGTATAAAATAAGCTACAAGGATATATAATACAACACTGAAATATACTCAATATTTTATAAGTGGAATATACCCTTTAAATTCTGAATCACCATATTGTACATGTGTAAATTACATAATAATTTATGTCAACTATACTTAAAAAATATTTTTATTTTAAAAGCACCATACCAGTCCTAAGGACAATGTTTGCTTAACTATATGTTGGGGAATGCAGTCCTCACAGCCCCTTGCCCAGAGGCTAAGGGGATGTTCTTCTGAGGTTTGTTGTGAAAACTTTCCCTTTGTGAGTCAACATGCCTCTTTATTTTTTAAAATTAATTTTTACTGGTGTATAGTTGCTTTAAGGTTGTGGTTTCTGCTGTACAGGAAAGTCAAACAGTTATATGTATACATATATCCCCTCTTTTTTGGATTTCCTTCCTTTTTAGGTCACCATAGATCACTGAGTAGAGTTCTCTGTGCTACATAGTAGGTTCTCTTAGTTATCATTAGTTATTAATTCTCATTATCAGTTATTTTATACATAGTAGTTATATAGGACATGCCTCTTTAAAAGCATGTCACTCTTGATTATTTCTAATCTCCAAAAGGTCCTTCAAAAGAAAGGGTGAACGTGACTACAAAGTGGCCCATTGGAAAGTTCCAGCTTTGAAGCTTTTGTGGAGAATCTCTTAGGAAACACTGCCCCCAGGCTGACTTATGTTCCCTGGAGAGCCAGGGAGAGAAGCCAGACACTTCAGATCCTTAGGTTACAAACCAGGCACTGAAGGAAGAATAGAAATTCCCAAACCCTCTCTCGGAACCTCATCTGTTGCTCCAAAAGAGATCCCAGAAATTCCTCCTCTTGGTGGTTTAAAATGATCCTGTGCCTTAGTTGCTAAGCAGGGGACACAGCACTAGACACTACTGTTTGTCGGTTGGGAGTGTGGCCATGCCAGTTATAGAAGAGAAAAGAAAGTAGGGAAAATCAGGTGAGATATTAGAAATATCTGTCCTCCCGAGGCTGGAAGAGGCACAGGTCACACAGGTCTCTCTGAGTTCAAGAACTCTGGTGTTTCTGCAGTAAAGGAATAACCTGGTCTACTCCCTTTCCAGGGGAAAATGGGAAATGCAACCGGCCTGAAATAAAGTATTCTGGTTGGTTGATTAGGGCCTTAATCCTCATAAACTATGATGGCTGTCAATTCACAGTCAGGCATTAGAAAGGAATACAGCATTTTTATTCCCCAAAGCAAACTCAGAAGGGGAGCAGGAACGTTTATCTTCCAGGAAAATGAATCTAGGAAATGGCCCCCAAAGTACACACAAACTACTGAATATATATTTATATTTAAATGGTCTGTTATTAACCATTAGGGCTTCCCAGGTGGCTTAGTCGATAAAGAATCTGCCTGCAATGCAGGAGACCCAGGTTCAATCCCTGGTTCTGGAAAATCACCTGGAGAAAAAAAAGGCAACACACTCCAGTATTCCTGGCTGGGAAATTCCACTGACAGAGGAGGCCGGCGGGCTATAGTCCATGGGGCTGCAAGAGAGGGACACAACTTAGCAACTAAACTACCACAATTAACCATTAACTGTCAGGGGAGAGTACAAACTCAGTCCCCTATTACCACAAATTGTGCATTGGAGTTTCCCAAATTTGGGGAAATCAAAGCGCTCAGCACATCTGGAGTGCAATAGATAAAACTTCATTTTTTGGAAAACCACCTTCCTGATCATGAGATCTTTGATTCCCCCCAACCACCCCCCAGGTACTCCCCTACCCTCCATGACACTAACGCAAGATAGCAATAATAGAAGAAATTGGGTGGGGAACAACAGAGTATGTGTGAAAACTCTCTACTATGTGCTCAATTTACCTGTAAACCCAAAGCTGTCCTAAAAGGTAATGTCATTAATTTTTAAAAATGTAAGGATGCAACACCTCAAATGAAAGTGTTGGTGACATCCTGTAAGGGCATACTCAATACTAGCTGTTGATGTGCACCAACCTGGAGACTGACCATGGTGACTCCCATGCCTGCGCCTTCAGCCTCTGCAACCTGGCAGTTCTCCTGGAATCGGTGTCGAATCAGGCAGGTCGGGGTAGTTGCAGGGCTGCAGATAGTGCAGAGACCAGTTGCACCTGATGAGGGCGGGGAGAAACCATCCTGGGGCCAAACAGTGAAGATCCAGGACTGCTGAGTTTCAGCAGCTGCTCCGCCTGTGTCTGCAGAGCAAAGGACAGTCAGAACGGGAACTGAGAGCTACCGCTTGAGGTTGCTGCCTGAAGGATAAAGGCAGCAGGGGAGGCTTTGGTCAAGTCTGAGACTTGGAAGCAGGAAAATAAGTTGAAGTAAGACTAGAACGTTCCGTGGTGGCTTCAACCACCAGTTTCCCAATAAACAGTCATGCTCGCATACGGTACTCACAGAGCAGGATTATAAAATCTTATGCTGTTGACACGGGGTGAGAACGAGCTGCCCAAGCCCTCCCTCCCGTGCTGAAAACACAAACAACAGCGCTGAGTTTTAACAAACGGACATCTGGGCGCTGACACCAGCGAGCTGCCCTCGACGCCCCAGAGCGGGGCGCACGGCTCTGGCCGCCTGCTCCTCGCCCCCTCGGGAGCCCCCGCCCAGGTGACAGGCGACGACACAGCCTCTCTGGCTGGAGTCAGCCACGTGCCCCTCTTAGTACGTGCATCCCCCTCTGCGGAATGGGAGGGCGTGAAAGGCTTTCAAACGTGGCCGATGTCCAAAACTTTAAAACTGGCCGCTGAATCATATAAACGTCGAGAGAATGGAAACTTCTAGAGGGCACCCCGTGGGCGCTGAGCTTCCCTCGCAAAACCGAGAGGGCACCGCCGTCTTGGGGACGCGGGTGGGCGGGGAGGGGGTGAACCCAGAAAGCTGAGGAGGAGAAGGAAGGTTAGGAAGGAAACAGCGCAGAAGAAACACTGTCAGCTGCTCACACCCGACCACACCCCGCGGGGCGCCGGCGGCGCGGGTGCTCACGGTGCGACGTGCGAGGCCGCTGTCGCTTTGGCTTAGATCCGGTTCCCAACACAGACAGGACGTTCTGTCCCCCAACGAAGCTGGCAGCGCCCCCGCGATTCTACGACTCTTGGACCTGGGGTCCCAGGAAGGGGACATCCCACGAAGTCCGAAGGGCTCTTCTGGGGACATTCAGCGCTCCCAGGGCAGCGGGAAGAGGACAACGGCAGAGAAAAGGAACTTTTTTTTCTGGCGAGAATTCTACTTCTGGGTAGAAAACTCTAGAAATGCCGGCAGAGCAGGTGCATTTGGAGGAGGCCCCAAAAGCCCTTCCCTGTTGTTCACCCCGAATGGGTTTCTTCTCATTGGACGAAGTCCAAACCTGAAGAGAAGGCTGCGGGCCGGCGAGTCAGGCGCCCCCTGGCGTCGTGGAGGAAGCTGCTCGGGGCGGGGTGACGAGAGCGCCGGGCGGGAGGCGGGTCCTGGGCCGGCGCGGCTGCGCCAGGCCTGGCTCAGTGGCGGGAGTACCCGGCCGGTGGCGGTTCCATGGTGTAATGGTGAGCACTCTGGACTCTGAATCTCAGCGATCCGAATTCGAGTCTCGGTGGGACCTTTCTCTTTAGGCTGAGTTAAGTGTCTTTTACGCGCTTAGCCGGAACTCAGTCTCCACCCGAAAGCGAACTCGAGCCTCAGATGCGCGCTGAGTGGACCTGCTTTCCCGCCCCAGCGTCCCCCTCCCTCCTGCTCTCGGGACCAGAACGTCTGGGCTCCCGCGAAGGAGGCCACGGGTCCCCCGTGCTCTGCCGCCTCCCCCTCAGCAGCCGAGGTCGCGGAAACCTATTATCCGGGCTGTGCAGGTCGGTGATCCACCGGGAGGTAGCGGGCAGGTGGGAGTCGAGCCCGGGGCGTCCCCGCTGGACCTAAAGGCGCTGGCCATCGGAGGCCCGCCCCCGCCAAGGGGCGCAACGACCAAGCCACTGCCACCCCCACCCCATCGGGTCACCCTGGGTCTCCAGGGTGAAAGGCAGAAGCTGGCTCACTGAGGGCGCTTCTCACCGCACGTCTTGTCCCTGTGAATAAATGGTCGCGGGGGCTGTGATGTCAATGATCAGCCAGGTTGACAGCTTTCCGGTGAGAAGAACTGTATTTTAACTCACTTGTCCAATTCAATTTCGAGTTTTAATTGATCCTATTTCAATTACTTCGATTTATTCGATTTTTTTTTTTTTTTTTTTCAGAATTTCTCGCCCCTACGTCTCCGCTGAACACGAAAAGCCGCTGCTAGGCTAAGATTTGAACCTTGACCAGGAAATCTAGTCCTTTCCTCCCAAGTTCAGACAGAAGGAGGAGCCAGGGCCACGGATCCAGCATCTTTGGAGACCGAGGGTCCCTTATCCAACTTCATCCTGGCCTTTGAGACACCTGCGGATTTATAGTCAAGGCTAGACTATAGTGAATATACCTTACTTAGTTGGATTTAAGTTGGAAGCTACATCCAATTTTATTGTTATAAAATTAAAATAAAGCAACAATTTATGTATACTCAGGACAACAAATCCAAAATTGCTTTCCCCAATATCGTTGTTGAGGACGATAGAGGATGAGATGGTTGGATGGCATCACCGACTCGGTGGACTTGAGTTTGAGCAAGCTCCGGGACTTGGTGATGGACAGGGAAGCTGCAGTCCATGGGATCGCAAAGAGTCAGACAGGACTGACCGACAGGACTGAGCGGTATTCAGCGACTGAATACTGTTGTTAGCGGTATTTTTGCTATTATGTATTGTTTTGTCTATGCAATGTGGGAAAAAGTGAAGGACTTTCTGGAATATCCTATTTCTATTACTCCCAGTAGTACCCTTGAAAACAAAAAAATGCTTGGTGTTAGAGAAAGAGATTGACTTAAAAGATAGATATTCAATAAAAACACTGTAGTTCCGAATCGGAATTGGGTGTGTGTGAATATTTGTGAATTCATAAATACATACAAATACATTCAATACATACGAATACATTCAATACATACAAATACATTCCTTGGGGCTAGAGGAAAGAGTGTGAATTGTCTGCAGCCGGGCTGGAGCGAATGGAAGATGAAAGTAGTGTTCTGAAACTGGATTATTGTACCTGTGATGGGGCAAGAAAAGAAAGAGAAGGAAGGAAGGAAGGAAGGAAGGAAGAAAGTGATAGTTCCACAAGAAAGGGTGGAGGCACCATGAGACCTAGCATTGCGGTGCCCCTGCAGGTGGTGACATAGCGCCTGATCTGCGACGTCATAGCTTGAGTAAGGTTCCCCCTCCCCACCCCCCAACCCCCGGTGCGTGTGTCTTCATCCACTGGCAACTGTCCTGGCAGGTTCAAGGCAGATGGCTTAGTGAGGGCAGGCCTCAAGGTGGCGCAGAGAGATCAACGCCACCAGGTAAAAACCAAGAGGAAGGAGCATGCGGAAATCAACAGCCTGGGAATTGCGGGTGCTGGGGAGGAAGTGAAAGGTGCATAAAACTAACGGCTGAGACATCGCTAGATTCAAAGCCGAGTTCGTCCCTGGGTGGGCTCGAACCACCAACCTTTCGGTTAACAGCCGAACGCGCTAACCGATTGCGCCACAGAGACCAACTGTTACAAACGCCTCCTGTAATGTCCTGCAATCAGAATGGATTTCCCCCGTCCCTTCCAACCGCCGCGGAAAAAAGATTCAAATGTCTCTATTTTGGCCCAACCTCGTCGGCACCAGAGACGCTGAATCTGGGCGCCGAGCACGCCAGGCGGCGGACCTGGAACCGGAGTGAGCTGGGGCTCGGACGCAACAACGCGGAGCCCATAGCCGTTCTCGCCTGCTCCTGGCCGCCTCCAAAGCTGCCCCTCTACCCGAGACAGCTGCAGCTTCTCTCGGGCTCAAGCCCTCACTTCCCTCTCGTGATCGGCCTCACCGGTCGCGCTCACGACACTTGCCCCGGGGTCCTGGGGGTCGCACGGGGCCAGGACAGCAACTGGCTGTTTCCCCACGGCACTGCCCCTTCTCGGCGCCTCCAGAGAATAAATAACTCCACGGGGCCCGACCTGGAGTTGGTTCACCATGCCTGGAACGGGGCCTGGCATCCAGCAGTCGCCCAAGAAATTCTGGGCGGTGGATGCATTCCGTCTCAGCTGCTGGGAGTGGTCGGTAGATGGAGAATTCTTATGACACCTGCAAGTTTTCAGTCCTAGAGAAACCTAGATTTTTCAGGTCAGTCGTTCTTCAAAACCTTTTTTTCTAGCAGGTGATTTTAGGAACAGATAAAAGTTCTAGAAAGGCCAAGAGGGCACCACCTGGACCGGCTCGGAGCTACCCACCCAAGACGGTTCCGCGCCTTGTTGCTTGGGTCTGAATTCGTACCCTAATAAGGAACGGGCTTCTCGTGCCTGATCACCGCCAGCAACATCGTGTGGTTCTACCTTTTGGACTTGGTGGCTTGTCCCCTACTTCCCACCGAGCAGGTGGGTGGGATGGCGAGGCGGACACCTCGCCAGAGAACTCAAGCTCTGAAGCAGCCCAGACCCCGCCCGAAGCCCCCAAGGCCTGGAGTCAGCTTCCCCTTCAGCTTCGGCCTAGCTGGGCTCTAGGTGCCTCCCAGAGGAGAGTGCCTGCCGCACCTTAAATAACCTCGGCTGTCTAATCCGGGGCTTTTGGCTGAGCTGATAGGAATCCGCCCTTTTCTGGCCTCAGGGGTACTCGAGCGTCGCCCTATCCCTGCCGATTGAATTTGCTTGCAAAGAGAGGCTCCCCGCCTATCTCCATTTCTCTGGCCTAGGCTGTGCATGCTGATCCAAGACTCAGGAGTTACTGGTGACCCAAAACAGGTAACCTCCTGTCTGTCTTTCTCTTTGCAGATGGGTGCTCCTATACATAGAAAAATCCCCAAGGACACAAGGAAATTACCAGAGTCAACAACTGAATTCTGCATAATGGGTACACTACAGGCAAAAATCAGTTGTGTTTCTAAGTAACAGGAGTGAAAAATCTGGAAAGGAAATTAAGAAAACAATTTCACTTGCAATATCACTTAATTACTAAGGGACGTGAAAGACTTGAACACTGAAAACTGCGAAACATAGCTGTAAGAGATTAAAGAACCCCTAAGGAAATGGAAAGACAGCCTCCACGTATTGAAAGATTCAGTGTAGTTGAGATGCCAGTACTACTCGAGGTGATCTGCAGAGTCAGTGCAATTCCTATCAAAAATAATCCTCTGCATTTTCTAATTGGTCCTTGTTAATCCCGTGCAATACAGTTCATTTCAGACATTGTCGATATCATCACTTAAAATTAGACTGGGTCTTTGTTTATGCTTGCGTGTGTCTACTTAACTGTTTGAACTTACATAACGTTGTTGTTGTTCAGTCCCTCAGTCGTGTCCGACTCTTGGAGACCCCATTGACTGCAGCTCATCAGGCTTCCCTGCCCTTCATTACCTCCTGGAATTTGCTCAAACTCATGCCCATTGAGTCAGTGATACCATCTCATCCTCTTGGAATTTGATCAAACTCATGCCCATTGAGTCAGTGATACCATCTCATCCTCTGTCGCACTCTTCTCCTCCTGCCCTCAATCCTTCCCAGCATCAGACAGTGGAAACAGTAGCTGACTTTATTTCTCTGGGCTCCAAAATCAATGCAGATGGTGATTGCAGCCGTGAATTGGAAAGAAAGTTATAACCAACCTCGATAGCATATTAAACAGCAGAGACATTATTTTGCCAACAGAGGTTCCGTCTAACCGAGGCTATGGTTTTTCCAGTGGTCATGTATGGATGTGAGAGTTGGACTATAAAGAAAGCTGAGCACTGAAGAATTGATGCTTTTGAACTGTGATGTTCGAGAAGACTCTTGAGAGTCCCTTGGACTGCAAGGAGACCCAACCTGTCCATGCTGAAGGAGATCAGTTCTGGGTGTTCATTGGAAAAACTAGTATTGAAGCTGAAACTGCAGTACTTTGGCCACCTGATGCAAGGAGACCCGAGTGTGATTTCCAGGTTAAGAAAATTCCCTGGGGAACAAAATAGCGACTCACTCCAGTATTTTTGCCTTGAAAAATCTCACAGAGAAGCCTGGCAAACATACAGTCCACGGGAACCACAAGAGTCAGATAGGAAAAACAGATTAAGTCTACAGTTATTACTTAGTTATCAGGGGAAAGCGCGCACGCAGTCCCCCACTACCATAATTACACAATCGAATTTCCCCTACTCGAGGAAATCGCAGAGGTCAACACACCCGGAGCACAATGGGTGAGCCTCGCCCTGGGAGAACCACCTTCTTGATCATGGTATTTCCTCTGCTGCCAGGTAAGTATGAGTTGACTTTTCCCCTGCCCCCCGCACAGCCTTAGACACGTTCACTGTACACACACGCTGACTTTGCCGTTGCCCCGCAATTCTTCCACTATCCTCCGCACCCTCTCCTTTCCCACGCCTCTCAATCCCTCCAAATAACTCTTCAAAAAAAAAAAAAAAATCCAACAAAATCTCAGGAACATTTCCGTAACCGGGAAAGTGGCTCTCCGGGAACAGGACCACTTCGCTGCAAGATTTACATAAACCAATCCCATTCGGGACCTCTAAGGCGGCTCTTCTTCTTCAACCCAAGCTCGGCCCACCCCTGTCGAGATGACCAATGGCGAGTCCCCTGGGAAGGGAAGTGACGTCATGAGTTCATCAAAGTTAGCAATCGACATACTTACAAGGATAAAAAAGACCTGGGGCGTCCTTGGTGGCTCAGACGGTAAAGCGTCAGTCTACAATACGGGTAAACCCGTGTTCGATTCCTGTGGTCGCCAGGATCCCCTGAAGAAGGAAATGGCTAACCCACTCCAGTATTCTTGTCTGAAAAAAAAATCCATAGACGGCGGGTCCTGGTAGGCTATAATCTATGGGGTTGCAAAAAGTCGAACACCACTGAGCAATATAACCTTCACCGTTTGAATGAGACAGAGACGGGTTTTCACTTCTTTTCACTTTGAAATTTTTATTTTTTATTTGGGTACAGCCAGTTAACAATGTTGTGGTAGTTTCAGGTGAATAGCGAAGGGATTCAGCCTTACATATACATGGAGATACGGACGGATTTTGCCAGCCTCCTCGGAGTCTGACCCTTCGGGCTGGATTGCACGCCGAGGAGAGAAATTTAGGGATCGTGTGTTACGCTGATGCGAAAGTTTTTAAGTAATAAGTTGTAAAAACATGTCAGGAAGTAACAGTTAGAACTGGACATGGAACAACAGACTGGCTCCAAATAGGAAAAGGAGTACGTCAATGCTGTATATTGTCACCCTGCTTATTTAACTTAGATGCAGAGTACATCATGAGAAATGCTGGACTTGATGAAGTACAAGCTAGAATCAAGATTGCAGGGAGAAATATCAATAACCTCAGATATGCAGATGACACCACCCTTATGGCAGAAAGTGAAAAACTAAAAATCCTCTTGATGAAAGTGAAAGAGGAGAATGAAAAAGTTGGCTTAAAGCTCAACATTCAGAAAACTAAGATCATGGCATCTGGTCCCATCACTTCATGGCAAATAGATGGGGAAACAGTGTCAGACTTTATTTTTGGGGGCTCCCAAATCACTGCAGATGGTGACTGCAGCCATGAAATTAAAAGACGCTTACTCCTTGGAAGGAAAGTTAGACCAACCTAGATAATATATTAAAGAGCAGAGACATTACTTTGCCAACAAAGGTCCGTCTAGTCAAGGCTATGGTTTTTCCAGTGGTCATGTATGGGTGTCACAGTTGGACTATGAAGAAGGCTGAGCACTGAAGAATTGATGCTTTTGAACTGTGGTGTTGGAGAAGACTCTTGAGAGTCCCTTGGACTGCAAGGAGATCCAACCAGTCCATCCTAAGGGAGACTCGTCCTGGGTGTTCATTGGAAGGACTGATGCTGAAGCTGACACTCCAATACTTTGGTCACCTCATGCGAAGAGTTGACTCATTGGAAAAGACTCTGCTGCTGGGAGGGATTGGGGGCAGGAGGAGAAGGGGACAACAGAGGATGAGATGGCTAGATGGCATCACCAACTCGATGGACATGAGTTTGAGTAAATTCTGGGAGTCGGTGATGGACAGGGAAGCCTGGTGTGCTGTGATTCGTGGGGTCGCAAAAAGTCAGACACGACTGAGAGACTGAACTGAACTGAACTGAAAACAGTGAATAGAAATATAGAGACAAAATAAAAGCATATGTATATTTCCTGTGTGTAAACATACGGATTTAGGGTTACATCTCAAAGTGCTACTCGGTGGACTTGTTTTCTGTGCAGATTCTTCCTGTTTCATTCTCAAGATATCCCAAGGACTATGCTTTTCCTTTGCTAACCATGCAGAATACAAGAAATGAGGACTCTGAAATAGAAACTGATGCCTAAAATAAGGGCAAGAAAGATGACGTGTTTGCTTGGAGAGTGAGGTTTGTTGATTTGTTTTCTCTTACTGCAGAAGACTGGGTTAGACCTGAGGGCGGAGAAGTGGGAGGCTGGAGAAGACAGTCAACTTGTGTTTCCCGACCAGAGAGCAAGGGGAAATGGAGTAACTTGATCCTTGAGGTGCTTTTGGTTTAAGGGGGAAGGTGACTTCTGGAAAATCTTGGGGCAAACAGCAAAGTAACTCAGCATGCAGTTAACTTCCAGGAAGAATCTTGTTTTCTGCCTCCTTCCCACCCCCCAACCCCGCCCCATTTCTTTCTCTGCAACCATCAGAAATAGATTCTGGCTCTTTTCATGTGACATAAACTTAAATCCAGGGCTAGTAATACCTTAGAGAATCTCCAGAAAACTGAAGAATGCATTTATACAAACTGGGAGGAATAAAAAAGGCTGATGAAAGCGGCACACAAACCAAATGGAAAGGACACTGGTGCCTTCTGCTCAGTGGCAAACCCTCTAACTGCACAGCTGACCCTATTGGGCCTGGGCACTAGACACCACCCGTGGTCCCATGACTTCTGCGGCACCTGGTTGGTGTTGAACTAAAGATCTTGTGGTGGGGGGATTCTTCTGTTGCAGTGGCCAGAAAGAATTTTCCCAGGGCCTACTCCTGTGTCTCTCACCTCCTATTAAATGCTGGAGTATTTGTTACTTGTAGGGAGTGGCCACTTGCTGGTAATAGATCCACATCTTAGCCCCTCAGAAAACTAAGTGTGTGATCCTCAGAAGTTGCAGAATATGGAAAATCCCTCATCAAGGGAAAGGGGGGTTCAGATAGTAGTTGATCAAGATACAACAAAGGACAGCCCTGCAGCTAGCCCAGTGAAGAACATTATCAATTCAGTGCCCCATTTGACACAGTGCAACCCTTTGTCAAATAGACCAGGCATGCACACCCTGTCTTGGAGCACACTCGACGTTTATCCCTGAGGGCAAGTGAGGTTTCAGCCTCTTATATGGGGATGGTTGGTACCTCATCCAGTATTATTTACATTTTCTACACTGAGAATTAAACAGTTTGAAATTTCACATTTCTGGGGCTAGAGTAATTGGTCTAAAGCTATGGTAACAAATTCCCACCATAACTGGTTTTCAATATTCTTTATTCACCGAGGTCCACTGTAGGAGTTTCCTATTGCTACTGTTACATGTCACTACATATTTAGTGGCTTAAGACAACACACATTTATTATCTTATGATTCTGGAGATCAGAAGTTCTAGATGCATCTCCCTGGGCTAAAATCAATGTGACAGTTGGGTTGTGGTGGTTCTTGGACATGCTAGGGGAGAAACCGTTTGCCTTGTCCAGCCTCTAGAAGATGCCCACATTCTACTCTCATAGGCCACTTTCATCTTCAAAGCTAGTTACAGCTGATCAAGTTATTCTCACAACACATTATTCTGACACCAACTCTCTTTCCTCCCTCTATATGACCTTTGTGATTCCGTGGGGTGCCCATCTCAAGATCTTTAATTTAATCACACTGCAAAGTCTCTTGCCATGTCAGGTAACATAATCATGGATTCCAGGGACCCAGGTGTGGACATCTTTGGGGAAGCGTTAGCCTGCCACCAAGGCCAGTCTCCTCAGTGACCACATTTCTGCTCCCTTCTGAACGTCATCCAGGTGAAAGCAGTCAGTCCACGGCTTCTTAGCGTCAGCCAGTCAACAGCTGTGCCCTGAGCTCAGGCACTAGAGTCAGAGAGAGAGAGAGAGAAGGAGAAAGTCTATGGGGAGAGGAATCTGAGTAGCCAGTGCCTGGGAAGTTCCTAGGGACTAGAGCTGAGAGCTGCAAATGCCCTGATGAGAGGAGAAGGCTGGGGAGGGTGTTAGGAACTGAATGGATATCACCACCACCCACCACCACCTAATTCATATGTTGAACCCTAATCCCTGTGGGGCTGTATTTGGAGAAAGCATTTTAAGGAAGATGTCATTCAGTCATGTCCAACTCTCTGCAACCCCTGTGGTCTTCAGCATGCCAGGCTTCCCTGTCCTTCACATCTGGAGATTGCTCAAACTCATGTCCGTTGAGTCGGTGATGCCATCCAAACATCTTGTCTTCTGTTGTCCCCTTCTCCTCCTGCCTTCTATCTTTAAGGAAGTAATTCAGGTGGCTCAGACGGTAAAGCGTCTGCCTACAATGCAGGAATCTGGGTTCGATTCCTGGGTCGGGAGGATCCCCTGGAGAAGGAAATGGCAACCCACTCCAGTACTCTTGCCTGGAAAATCTCATAGCCGGAGGATCCGGGTAGGCTACAGTCCATGGGGTTGCAAAGAGTCAGACACGACTGAGCGATAGAACTTTCACTTTCATAAGATTAAATGAGGCCATAGCCTTGGGGTTCTGATCTGATAGGATTAGTGTCCTTGTGAGAAAAGAAAGCAGAGAGCTTGGGCTCCTGCCCTACCCCAGCTCAACCACAGAGTAGAAGCCCGGAGAGGACCCAGTGAGAAATCTGCTATAACATTTGCAAGCCAGGAAGAGTGTTTGCATCATAAATTGAATCGACATGACATGACATGAACGTGACATGAGTCTTTATCTTGGACAACCAGCCTCCAGAATGTGTGGAAACAGACTGATGGTTAAGCCACCCAATCTGTGGTAATTTTGTATGCCTTGCCTGAGCTGACTAATACAGGAGGTTGCTTATCCATTGGCCTAAGAATCTTCTCCTACCTGGGCCTTTGTGGGATCTGCCCCAATTTTGTTCATTTCCTGTAAATAGTACTCACAGCCTGCTTTCCCTTGTGAAGGCTGTATCTGTGACTTTAGAATGAGAATTGATCACCTGGTTTAGGGTTTTATAGTATAAGTTATTCCATGTAACAATAACCTGCACAACGGAGTTTTTTTTTTTGTTTTTTGTTTTTGTTTTTTGTAAACAGTTTTTACATCTTTCCAAATAACAACCTGGCATGTTTTGAACAGCCGGATTGAGATTTTTGCAGAGTGACCCCATGAGAACATGTGGCCTGCATTCCCTCTTCTCCCGGGAGATTTCTGTGGTTTGGACTCTCCAGAGCCACAGACTAGGGTTTGGGTGTTGGTAAGGAATCTGTGGCTAGCTCTAAGGAGACCTAGGCAAAGAAGAAAAAATCCCTAGAATCAGAGCATGTAAGGGGGCTGGAGGGGGATGTGATAAGAGGCTGCTCTTATGGGAATCAAGAGGGTTGGAGGATGAAAGAGGTGGTTGGGCATGTGTAAGTGTCCACCATGAGGTCAGGAGAAGTTCAAGAGAGAGCAGCTGCTCTTCTGGGACCAGAGACTAGAACTTTCTTTGCCATTCAGGCTCTGGTCATCTTCCTCCTTACTCTGCCTCTGTTTTCCCCTCCTTCTCCTTTAGAATTGACAAGGAAACATATTATCCCTTACAGCCTAAAGAAGGTAAGGCAGTCCTGTCGACATTTTGATTTTAGTCTAATGAGAACTTTGTTGGCCTCCAACAAAATTGGAGATAATAAAAGTGTGTTCTTTTAAGAGGCTAAACTCATGGTCACTTATTACAGCAGACATAGAACATCAATTCAATGTGTCTGTTACATTCACTTTAGAAGTTATAAGATGGGGGACATAATGAACCCTGTATGGATCTGCAGGTTGTCTGCTGACAGGTCAAGCAGTATTGGTACTTCTTTGAAGCATTTCATTAGGTGTCTTTTTTCCTTTCTATTTTTTTTTTTCTCAAGGACTCTCACCCTATTTCCTGCACAGTTGTACCCAACGTGGTTCTCGTTTAGAGCAAATTGGAAGACATTGGTGATGACACAGGTTGATTTCATTTGTTTTAGAATGGGTTCTAACATGTAGAGGGAAATAATATAATTTTTGAAAAGTTAAATATTGTAGAATACTCTATCTTAAAATACAAAAAGAAATAAAGATACACTTTTTTGCAACTTTTTAAAAAAATTAGGGTGAAGAACTACCTTTCAAAGGGTGAAACACAAAATAGCTTTTAGGAATTTTCCCCAAAAGTAATTTGTGATTTGATCCTGACCAGGTCTGAAATTTACATGATTCATATGCTGTTGTTTTTGTAAAATCTTTGTCCACAAAATGAAGTTTTTTAAAAGCATTACTTGAGTCCTCCATTAATTACTGATTATATTGTCAATTCCTAGAAGCCCCAGCAACACTGGGATGAAGGAAAAATTTCTGGGATGCTTGAATCACCACATAGCAAAAGATACTCAAATTTTACTACTTTACCTTAAAATAATAGTTCATAGCTTGGCTGACTTTTCACCCATTCTGCTGATTCTGCCAGTGAGTTCCTCTATAGTGACAGCCAGAGGTGCTGATGGAAAATATGTCATTAGCTAAGTGTAAAAAAAGCAGAAGTTAAGGTCATTCCATCTATTTCAAAAAGGGGGCATGTCTCTCTACCTCAGGGCTGAGTCTTTTGAAGGATCATTTTGTAATTGGTGGTAGTGGTGGTGAGTTTTTTTGTTCATGTTGTTGCTTGTTTTAGTTTTCAAGTGTTACTAGGAATTACCTGTGGAATGAGTGCTTGATTTTAATTCTGGAAGGCAAAAGAATGTAACTAAGGACATTTTCCAAGGAATGTTTGAAGGTCTTCATGTTAATTTGTGATTCAACTAATCTACTTTTGAATTAAAGATTTTTAATTAAAAGAGAACAAACTTATATATGGGTTCGAATCAGTGTTATAGAACAATAGGTCTTAAACTGTGATCTACAGCTTACCCACATCAGAAACATATGGTTGTGCTTATGTGAAAAATTCAGACTCTAGGACTCCACACCAACTAAATCTCTGGGAAATGGAAGCCAGGAAATAGCTTCTTTAATGACAACAGCTCATTCAAAGATTCTCTAAATTTAAGAACCACTTTTTAATATTTTTAAATAGGAGATTCTTATAAAAAAGGCAAGACAGTAAATCATTCTTTTAAACTTAGACTGTAAGTGTTAGTGAGGTGAGCTCTTGGTGACAGTTTGCCTTCCCTATTCTTCCCCACTCAGCCCTGGGACTGGTGCTGAAATCAGACATGAACTAGGGGAAGAAAACCTTATTTCTTTATACATACATACATACACACACACACACACACACACACACACACATATATATATTGCTTTAATGGCCATCAAAAAGGCTATTTCATTTCCTCTCACCAACCCTGTCCACCAGTTATGTTAGTCTTAAACGTACCCTTAGGCCAATGTATATGAGTAAATATCCTACACTTGTTCATATATACACACTTTCTAAAGCACTGTGAAGACACAGACAAGGCTTTAACACAGCTGGGGGCTGCTTACATATCACTTTACAATGATCACGGGTTTGCTTTACACAAGACTTTGAATAGGCTTGCTGTGGCCTTTATTTCCCAAATCTCAAAGTGAAGTTAGGATGAACAAATAGGAAAGCATATTTAAGAGTGAGGTCAGTACATCTTTTGGAGACCTTAACAGATATAGGAGGAGAAGGGGATGACAGAGGATGAAATGGTTGGATAGCATCACCGACTCAATGCACATGAGTTTGAGCAAGCTCCAGGAGATGGTGAAGGACAGGGAAGCCTGGCGTGCTGCAGTCCATGGGGTCACAAAGAGTCGGACACGACTGAGCGACTGAACAACAATACAAACAGGAGGTCTAGGCTAAACACGAGATGACGTCTGGGAGTCCCCACTCCCACCCCATGGATTCAGAGAACTCAGGTGCTGCAGTGTAGACTGACGCCCAGCCTGACGGTGACCCAGCTGTGCCGACCCCACGTCAGGCAGTCAGGCCCCCCTGCCCACACTGTCCTGCAGGGCACCGCTGCTCAGGCCTGTGCTTTCAGATCTGCCCAGGAGCTCCAATGTGGGGACCACATGCTCCAGTGTGGGGAAGCAGGTCCTGTTTCCCCTGAGCTGACCCTCTGAGGACAGGGGATGAGGCAAGAAATGTCTGTGGCTGGCTCCCACGCCCCAGGGTGTTCAGAAGCAGCGTCACAAGGTCCTCTACTCACTAGGCATGTTTTCCTTAGTGCTGAGCCACGGGGACCCTGGCTGGTTATTCCTCAACTGCAGGAAAGGCCCTCTGCCTTTCGCCCTGCTCAGGAGGCCATATGTCTGACTCCTTCCAGACCCTGCAGTAGGTGTGGAGGAGGGCCCCGATCCTCCTCAGCAGACAGGGAGCTGGGAGGAAGGGGCGAGGCCCATCCTGCCTGCTGTCGGAAGGGCCTCTGGTGGCCTCGCTGCTTGCACGTCTCCTGGAAGGCAAGGGTCACAGGACTGCAGTGCATGGCAGGGCCCTCAGGGGTTCCACCTGGAGACCAAAGTGACACAGTGGAAGGAAGAGTCCTTCATCAGGTCCTGCTGCTGGCTCACTGCGGCTGGAGAGGGCCGAGTGGTGACAGAAGCCAGGATCGTGGGGAGAGCCTGTCAGGAGGATGAGCTGAAGGGAGGCGCTGAGGTCTGGAGGAGCAGCTGGTGCCCCCAGGTTAGAGTGAAACCTTCCCACACCTCCTGTGGGCAGGTCTCTGCTCAGAGCCACTGCACACCAGGTGGCCAGACCCTACGGCTCCCTCTTCAGGGGCCAGCTCACTCTCCAGTTCACTTGAGTGCAAGAGGATGGCTTTTGTCATTCCCTAGGGGGACGAGTGCTTAGTATGAAACGTGCATAGAGACATGATCTCCTGTAGGAAGTAGAGGATGTTTTCTAGACTGAGAATAGTAGAGAAGTTTGAGTTGGTGGGTCTGGTCAGCTCTGTTCTCTCCACCTTCTCTCTTTGCTTCTCTAATTGGTGAATGGTGTGGTCAGGGAGGAAAGGGGCCTGGGAGTGCCCTCCCACCCCTGGAAATGTGACTGAACTGAGCCTGAAGCCTCTGGTTTTCTTCTCTGAGAACTCTGTTCTCATTGCAGAGCTGAGGTGTGGACTCCAGGCCCGGACTGTAGAAGTAAAAGGTGGAGCCTGTCCTGGGAAATGCAGGCAGGCAAGTCACACATTTGGGTAGCAGAGGCTCTCTGCTCATTCTGTATCTCCAAACATCTTGCCCAACGCAGCAGAAGACCATGAGGACCTCAGCTCCTGAACGTAAAGCCTTGTGGGCCCTGTCTCTCCTCCGTGTGGGTTCTTTGTGTGCATTTCGCATGCCCTGGCTGAGTTGTTCAGGAGGCTTTATTCCCTAAATAGCTGTTGCTGCTGTGGTGTGGGCAGGACAAGGGCGTGGGGAAGGCCGACCCCCAGTGTCAGCAGCCTGGGGAGAGTGTGGGCAGCAAGGCCACCTCGGTCAGTGGCTGGGGGAGGCCCTACAGACCTGGCCCCACCACTTGCCAATCACAGGACCAGGGCACAGAAGTCAGCAGGCAGTACATGAGTAGATTTAGGATGGATGAGAAGTCAGGATTCTGGGGACCAGACATGGTTAGATCTGCAGTGAGGAGAGTTACTCTCTGAGCTCAGATACAGCAACAAAGGGAGGGGTATGGTCCTTGCCCCTGCCTTGCTGACTGTAAAAAGCCAGTAGAGGAAAGCTTCCCACAGTGTTTTGAAATCTACGAAGTTCTTCCCAAGGGCAACCTTCAGATTCTTTTTTTTTTTTTTTTTTTAGTGGAGTGCAGTTTATTACACCTGCGGGCCCAAGGCAGAGTCTCCTCTTAGCCAAGGACCCCAACCAGCATTTGTGAAAATCTTTTATACCCCATGTGTACGTGTCCAAACCCACCACCCCAAATCCCTTGAGGCTTATAAAGGAAGGGTAAATACAATCACAATAACCCCATCATTCACGTGTTATATGTTCAAACAGTTAATAATCAATAAGCCCGCAGTTACATTCCAACCAGTTAATAACCGATAAGCCTGTGGTTACATAGATACTGTCCGGAGGCAGGGGTGATTAGTGTCTGTTTTCTCTCAGGCAATGAGTAACCTGGATATGATCTTCAAGGTTCCCCTGTCCGGAGTGGGTCTTATCCTTCCTTTGTCGTTCCCACAGGCACTAAGCACAGAGTTCAGAGTCCACTGGAGAAGAGGCCGAGCACAATCCGCATGGACAGGCCTCAGATGGAGTCCAGGCCCTATGAATTCCTTCTTCAGCCCCAGTATCTAAAAGGAAATCGATGGATTGGCCTCCCACCGTTATCAATACCCGGGGCTCCTCAGGTGTAATTAGGACGGGAGCTTGTGTGGGGACCCCCGGGCACCTTCAGTACTGGTTGTCTTGAGAGTCTGACCCCTGAAACCTACGCCTCTGGAGGCAGTTTCTCCTCCAGTGTGGTCCTTTGCAGACCTGACAGGGAGCCGGGGGCGGCTTAGATGCCTGAGGGCAATCCCGCTTGAGTTGCCCTCCTTTACACAATAATAGCAAGCCCATCCCTTTTCACCTGAGTCCCTCTGGGCATTTTTCTCAGGCTGTTTAAGAAGGGTTCTCATATCCATTGTGAAGGCTTCCGCCTGTTCCTTTGTCTTTCTCTGCCTTTCTTTTCCTCATATTCCCTTCCATAATAGACTGTCTGAGCCAGTTGTAACAGACTATCTAAAGACTGATTTTGTCCATACGCCCGTTTTGATAAATTACAGCAAATATCTGGAGCCGACTGAGTGAGAAATCTATCTTTTAAGATCACTTTTCCCTCCTCACTTTCGGGATCAATCTCAGTGTATTTGCGAAGGGCTTCTCTGTCTGTGGAATTTACCAGTGTGAGACTGTCAAGACTCGCACCGTGACAGGCACCCTGAACTAAGAGTAGGCCTAAGTTTCAGTTTCTCCCGAGGGTAGGGTAATTATCTGCCCTCAACAGGCCACCAGAGACCAGCTAATCAGTACGCGCCCAGTAAACCTCCAAGAAGGTCCCCTGGAAAATCCCACGCGCGCGAAAGTCTGTACCAATAAAATTGCTTTGCAAACATGTAACCAATCTGCTTGCGCCCACTGCCCACTGCTTATGTTTGAAATCGAGCACCCTATAAATGTGCGTGGAAACTGGGGCTTGGGGCTCTCTGACTTTGCACCACTGCGTTGGTTGCAGCAAGGGCCCTGGCTCAAGTCAGCAGTAAATTTCCCTTCCTTTGCGTGTTGCATTGTCATGGAGGTCTTCTCTTTTCCTGCTGGGGGATTCGGACAGCGGGCATAACACCAGGAGCTTCCTTCTCCTCCTGTTCTACGTCTGCCAGTTTGCCATAGTTTAGAGGCTTAGACCACATGCCTGCCTGAGTCCTTCAAGAATACATCTGACAAAATGACTCTGATCCCATCTTCCTTTCGCTGTGTTGTAGTCCCAATCTGGTTCTGTAATTGGGACCGCCTGATTCCCAGTGGGGAGGGCGGTTATCTCGTCCTCCCTCTTTTCTATTGACTCATTACCAAGCCATTCATCTCCATAAGCAACCGCTTTTCCCAAAACTCGAGTCTGAGTCAGGAGTCAGTGTTTGTCCCAAGATATACATCACATCCTTCCAAGTAAGGTCATAAAGCAGAGTAATGCCTTTAGAAGCTCTAATATATTTTTCTGGGTCCTCTAAATATTCTCCCCGATCCTCCTTGATTCTTTGTATTTCTTGATAAGAAAAAGGCTTATTAACTCTCATAGACTGATAATTTCTCCCGGTGGGTACTTCATGAAGAAGTAACAGCTTGAGTGGCTGTTCCTCAGTCTCTTGCTGCTCTGCACATATCCCAGGGATAGATTGGAGAAACCTGCTTTTCTTTATCTCTTTGTCTCCTGTCTTCCACCTCATCTCTTACTTCGATGGTCTGAGTTTCTATTGAAACCACAGTAGTATGAAGTCGTACTGAGACAGGAGTTGTTTGGACCTCTACATGGACAGTTTGAATCTAAATTTGGGTTTCCACTGAGACCAAGACAGTTGGTATCTCAGTTTGGGTTTCCACTGAGACCGAGACAGTTGGAACCTCAGTTTGGAGCCCCGGGTATGGGGGCAAAATAGGAGGACAGCGGGAAGCTGAAGGAGTCACCCCCAAATCTATACCCTTAGGACCTAAGTCTGGCATATTTTGCAGAGCAAAAAAGGGCAACACATATGCTACTTCTACCCATTTTCCTTGTTTTTTTTTTTTTTTTTTACAGAACCAGTCTAATTATCAAACAGTATTATACTTAAGAGACCCTCCAACTGGCCACCATTCACTGTCCTCCAGTGGGTACCGCGGTCATGCAGTATCACATAGGAAGACTAGGTGTGTCTTCTTTAAGCCCTGGGGATCAAATCTATCCCAGTTTTTCAGGATATAGTTCAAAGGAGTGAGGCTGGAATTGTTAGCTCCCATCTTGTCCTGAAGGATCCCAGATGAGCCCCCAAGATGAAAGGTTGTTGCTGAATCATGCAAAGATGCTGGGGTTCTTGGCCTCCGGAGGAGAAGAATTCAATCCAGGGCCAGAGATGAGGATGGATCGCTCAGAGCTTTTGTGTAATAAAGTTTTATTAAAGCGTAAAGGAGATAGAGAAAGCTTCTGACATAGACATCAGAAAGGGGTAGGAAGAGTACCCAACCTTCAGATTCTCGCTAAATAGCCCGGAAATAGGAGGCCCTGGGCCTCTCCTACTGCTTCCGTGGGCCTGTGGAGCTGAGCCTGTATTCCAGTTGCTCCTGCAGGTGGTTGTTAATGCAGATGGACTCCTCTAGGCGCTGGTGCAGATTCCAGATTTCACCAAGATATTCCTCTAGCAGGTCAGCCCCTGCAGTCACCCAGCAGGACAGGAGGAGGTGGGGATGGAGCACCCTGGTCACTAGTGGGGCCCACATTGGGGGTGGGGCTCGGCCAGCAAAATCCCTAAAGATCACCATCCTCTCTCACACAGACATCCAGAAGTTTAGGTGAGCTTGTGTGAAGAGTAAACTGGCTTCAAACACAGGACAGGTGATGCTAAGCAAGCCCCAGTGGCCTCCTACCATACAGGCATATATGTAAGGGAGTTGTAATACATGGACAGTTACCTGGGCAACTGGTAGGTGTAAGGCATTCCCCATTGTCTAGAAAAATAACTGAAGGCTGTGAATCTGGGTCTAGACCCTAGACAGGTGTGACCTTTGCCTGAGTTGACTTGAGGGTACTAGGGAGGAGCTCAATTAACCTTAATTCCTCTCCTTGCACTGACCCTCGACTGAACATTCCTTCGCAAGGAACAATGCTCTTCCTCCACCCTTAGAGAGAAGGCCTAAAGTAAAAGTGGGTATCTCATGGGCTTCCGTGGTGGCCCAGTGATTAAGAATATGCCTGCCAATGGAGGGGACATGAGTTTGATACCTGGACCAGGAAGATTCCACATGCTGCAGGGCAACACAGCCCGTGTGTTCACCACAGCTAGTGAAGCTCATATGCTCTAGAGTCCTGGCTCCATAACAGAAGAAGGCACCACAATGAGAAGCCTGAGCACCGTAACTAGAGACTAACCTCCACTTCCTGCAACTAGAGCAAGGTCCTGCGTAGCAATGAAGACCCAGCACAGCCAAAAATAATAAATAAATACATTTTAAAACATTAGTACCTCATGTCAACTCATGCTGTGTGGTTACTGATTGGTACTCAACAATTCCCTGAAATCACTTTTATTATGGAAGGAAGAAAGCTCACTCAACTTTTCCAAAGAGGTCTGTGATGTGGTCTTTGGGAGCAAAAATGATTGTACTGATGTCTGCTGTTTAATGTTTCAACTAACCATCCCTTGCCTCATCAAGGCCATAGCCTTTGGTTGCTAAAGTTTTGAATATTTGCCATCTCCAGTCCTTCCAGCAGGTGATCCAGGTGAATTTGCTTTTCCAAAGGAGATTGGCCGATTCTATGTCCTGTTATTTGCAAACAGACCTTAAAATGCCTTTTCTTAGCTCTTCTTCCTCCAACCCTGACTTGGAAATGCCAGTTCAATCTCAGTCACAATTATCTACTCCTCCATAAATGGCTGCACCTGTGTTTGCATACAAACATCTCTAGTATGACATTATCTTTGTCTGTATGGCACTGAAATAGGAATCTGACAGCTGATTAGAATGTTGGAAAAAAC
>NC_069678.1:37596-58104 GCF_023699985.2 Odocoileus virginianus
ATGACAGCAGTGACACCAGGGAGCAACAAATAATGAAGGCTGTGAGCACCTTTGGAAAGGCGCAGAAATTCAAGGGACACTTTGGGTATGAAAATGGGAGCCTTGTGGGCAAGAAGAGACACTGCATAGGAATCAGGAAAAAATACAGTCATCTCCGGACACCTGCACACATACAAGTGAGTGTTTCACACCAGCCTTGGGTCCATAATCTAACTTGGGGCCTGACCCATAGGCTTCACCTGAATGAAGAAGACAGCACAGCTCCCAGACCCACCTGATGTCTGTACGTAAAACTCTGCCACAGAGTCTGATTCAAATCACTGTCTACAGAACTTCCAACAGGGATGAGAAATCTCAGCACCCCAGAGGCGAGGAGTACGAAGCACACAGAGTCTACCTGGGCATCCAGGTGGCATTCTATCACAAGAAAATACTCACCGGTTACATCCCGAGCATAAGAGACATCCAGGTCCTCAGGTGAGAAGATGGCTGTGCTCGTATAAGACCAGAAGGTGTCTGACAGGCTAGGAAGACCCGAGTAAGTCAGATAATAGTCATCCAGGGAGTTCTGTGGGACACCATATTCTGCCATCTGTGGCATCTGTCTGCTGAACCTGGTGGGGGAGGGAGGGCAAAAGATTAAGCCAAGACTGATCAGAAACTGTACAGTTCTATCTGGTTCTGATGGAATGTTTGAGTGGTGAAGCACGCCAAGGGTCTCATCCATCAGAGAGAGAAAAGTCTGTTTTTTATGTGAGACAAAGCGTGGTTTCCCAGGGGCAGAAGAGAGACAGAGCAGTAGGGGCTCAGTGCTCTGGCCAAAGAACAGGCTGATGAACAGACTGAATTCTCTCTGGTGGTGCAGTCATGCCTCACATACAGGGACACAGAACACTGGCTTTCACACTTCCATTTACGTTGCATTGACATTACTATGACACACACGCCAGCATGCTGACACCAAACAGAAAGCAGATACGCATCTCACTCTATAAACCACACCTGATATAAAGATTGAGTGCAAAAAAATCACTCTGACTTAGTTCACCTGGGTCAACTGATTTGGGTTTTAAACTTGACAAGTAAATAAGAAATGGGAAATAATAGAAGTACCACAGTGAAAGCAGAGATCATTATGAAAAAGGATAATAATGGTGGGCAAAACTGACGACACAATATATTCAGCAATTTCTGTTTTTCCCTGGATCGGGGTCTGCAGATGTCATGACTGTACAAAGAGCCTACAGATATTCAAAATTACCTCGGGGCAACCACCTCCGGTCCTTTCAGGTCATCATGATCATTCTGCTTTTCTGCAAATAAATTCACAGGAGATTGTCATCAGGCAAATGCCTTTCAAAAACGCCCAATCCTGTGCCTATCTTCACAGTGTGGTAACAGGCTATTGAGACAGAAATCATCCAGGAGACCCTAGAAAGAGCCTCAGAAGAAGGCACTGGGTTTCCTTCTTGAGCCATTGGGCAAATTTCCTTGATATCCTATGTCACTGGAAGAGTATCCTGGTCATGAGTCTGTGCAAACAGCTAAATAAATCCTTTTCCCCACAGTTCCTGGGGAACAACTTTGCTACATCCTCAGCCTGCTATAATATTCAGGATTTTCCATCTGAAATGTTGTTTACTAATGGGATAAGTGATTACACACTGAGATAAATGGAAGTGGACTCCATACACCATCAAGTCAAATGAATCTCAAAGCTGCAAACAGTGGCCATTCATCAGCTTGGGAAGTTCCAGGGCCCTGCCTTAGCTCAGAGAAACATACCAAAAGATGACAGTGAGGCTTACCTTCTGGTTTCAGAAGACTTCGAACAAGATATGTCAAAGGAAAAGAGAGAGCCTATGGGTTGATAGAAGTGAACTAAAGTAGTGACATCTCCAAAGGTATAAACAAGCCTGCCAAAAGCCCTGGACAGGTATAGGAACTCAGGGACATTACCCAGAAATGAAAATTAAAGCATTTCATGTGAGATAAGAGGTTCACTCAAAATCAGGAAGCCTGAACGGTACCTCCTGGGCCACAACTGCTGAGGTTCACGTGAGTCTGGCTGGACCACCTTGGGTAGAGTGGTTTACCACAGGGATGACCATGACAGGGAACTTAGAAAAGCTCATTCATAGAATGTCTTATTTTAAATGCAACTATAGAGTCTGGTTCAAACCAGGCTTCAGAGCCCATTATACAGAGCGAAGTAAGCCAGAAAGATAAAGACCATTACAGTATTACTAACACATATATATGGAATTTAGAAAGATGGTAACAATAACCCTATATGCAAAACAGAAAAAGAGACTCAGATGTATAGAACAGACTTGTGGACTCTGTGGGAGAAGGCGAGGGTGGGATGTTTCAAGAGAACAGCATCGAAACATGTATATCTACAGTGAAACAGATCACCAGACCAGGTTGGATGCATGAGACAAGTGCTCGGGCCTGGTGCACTGGGAAGACCCAGAGGGATGGGGTGGAGAGGGAGGTGGGACGGGGGACCGGGATGGGGAATACATGTAAATCCATGGCTAATTCATTTCAATCTATGACAAAAACCACTGCAATGTTGTAAAGTAATTAGCCTCCAACTAATAAAAATAAATGGGAATAAAAAAAAAAAAAACAAACCAGGCTTCAGGATGTAAGCATTGGGTCTCTCAAAGGGGATTAATTCTCCAGGAGTAGACTAACAGATGTAATCAAGACTACCTGTGAGACCAGTTGGAATTTCATCCTCTTTAGCCTGAGAGCAACCACAGGCTCCATCCACAGCAGACTCCACATTCTCTTCATCAAATGCAACTTTCCCATCACTGTAAGGCTGGTTGCAGGCAGAACTTTCCTGGGGAGTGGAAGGTACTGAAACACACTCATCCTGGGACTGTGGGAACAGCACCTTCTTTTCCACATCCTGCATGTTCACGCTGTGTCAGATGGAGAAGGGAGGACAGAAGATTAAGAGGACTCGACTCCAAGCTATCTGGCTGGTTTTGATGACAGGCATTGAGAGTGGTCACAGAAAGCAAAAGGGCAGCCCCCTTAAGGAGGGAAGTAACTCCTCCTGATGTGGAGTGGAGTGTGGCTGCCCTGGGGTGGGAGAGAGACAGCAGGTTCTCCGGGCACTGGCCACACAACCGGTGGCTGAAGGAGGAGTCGGAACGTTCCCTGCATGCTAACGTCATGACCCCCAGCAAGCACAGAGGACTGGGACCTCGGTTCAAACTTGTCTGCACACATTGTATTGATCTGGATATCCTGTGTCCAGGTGAACACAGTTGTTAAGAAGTTAACGATTTGTTTGAGTTTGGACTCTATTCCATTCCATTTAAAAATTTTTATTTGCACAAATATACCTTCCAAATCAGTTTTTCAGAGTTGGAGAAAAAGGAGTTATAGACTAGATATTCTGCCTTCAAAAACTGTTTTTTCAATATTTTGCTGTAATATGAATACCATCTGTTTTCTTCCCTTGAAATCCAATATTTGCCAACATGCTGATGCCAAACCAGTGTTAGACTGTAGGATCTCACCCTACATGAACCACTCAGGAGAAAGCATACGGACACAGGAACTCCTCGGTTTGGTTATTTCACCTGGGTCAACTCACTGTACATTACTAACCTTGAAGGATTAAAAAATTGAAATCCACAAACTTGTGAAACATAAATAGACAACGTTGTTAAAGAGATAATTGCTGTTGAATGAATAGATGAAAGATTTACATAGACTACTTTCTATTTTTCTCTGGATCTGACGTCTCCTGCTGTCACCACTGACATTCACAGCCCACAGATCTTCAAATTACCTGGGAAATGTGAGCTCTTGTCCACTCACTTGCTTGTGATAATTTTCATTCTCTAGTAAGAAATTCAGAGACAGCCAGTCATAATGAGAAAATCAGACCTCACACATATCTACTCAATCATCACATATACATCGAGGACTTTAATATTCTCATTGTGAGAACATACTTCTTTAGCAAAGTTATTCTAGGACACTTAAGTCTTAGGAGAATTAGACTGGACTGCTTCCAGAGCCATTGAGGAAATTTGCTGCTTGATCTGGTATCTCTCCCAACATCCTTTGTTCTGAGTCTGTATAAGCAGTTAAAACGTATTTTCCACAGAGATGCTGGAACATGAGCTGAGTTATTTTCTAGAATTATTTCTATAGTACTGCTTAGTCCCATCAGATTATGTGGTTGTTGATGGTTTAGAGGAATTTATACTTGAGACTAGAGTGGTGGGTGAATTGTGAAAGCGTTAGCCACTCATTAGTATCTGTCTCTTTGTGACCACATGGACTACAGCCCACCAGGCTCCTCTGGCCATGGAATTCTCCACACAAGAATACTAGAGTGGGTGCCATTCTCTTGTCCAGAGGATCTGCATGACACAGGGATTGAACCTGGGTCCCCTGCATTGCGGACAGATTCTTTACCATCTGAGCCACCACGATAGCCCAGTGAATTGTAGTAACCCTCAAATCAAAAAGAATCTTTGATGCTACACAGAAACCATGGCCATTTGACGCTGGAGGAACTGCCAGAGCCCAGCCTTGCTGCATGGAAGCCACAGCCTGAGGGAGGATCACCAGGCAGCCCAGGCTCCAGTGGAGGATATGGAGAGTGATGGAGGAGTAAGGATGAATACGTCCCAGATGAAATGGATGTGAGGGTCTGAAAGCTCTTTGAAGGAAATTTGAACAGAGGTGGATCCAGAGGAGAGGAAGACTAGGAGATGGAAAAGGAGCTGAGTGGAGAGAATGAATTAAATGGAGTGTCATAAAAGGGACTGATGGGTGCACTTCAAGAATGAGGGTAGCCCTTTATTTTAAAATGAGGGGAAAATGAGGAAAAGAAACTGGATATGAAGAGCAAACATGGGACTGAGTTGCAGGGCCAGTGTTTACACTCCTATTGCATGCTGCTAAGACACTGTTACTGGGAGCACCCAACAGGAGGAAATTGCCTTGATGACAGATGTTGAAAGGAGAGGAAAATACTGGCCAAGCTACCTTCCTGAGAAAGCAAGGAAAAATGGGGTTTAGAGAAAGCGGAGACCATAAAGCTTATGCTACCATAGAGGAAACAACCATTGTGCAATCATTTTGTAAGTGTTAAAGCACCAGAAAGACACAATGCTTAGATATGATATATTCATAGTGGTTATCAAACAAATTTTAGCGAATCAGATGCCCTGGACATTATATTGTTGAAGATTCCCAACAATCTTGCAAAGGAGATAGAATTTTTCAAGAGTTCAGATGAGGGATGAGAGAGGCAAATACCTAGGAAGATGAATAAGTTGGCTCAGTTAAACAAGCAGGAGGTTGCAGAACCAGGGCCTGAGGCTGAGCTGGTCCTAAGTCCCAGGCTCTTGATCACCTCACTCTGGTAGAGGGTCACGGGTTTCAACTGGGCCGACAGTGCGTTTGGGAGAGGCCCTCTGCCTCCTCCACCCACAGCTTTGTGATGACCAGCACATGGACCAGAGCTTTCTAATCCCCTTTTCTTTCTTACCGAGAAAGAGTGGTCCTTGGTTTCCAGAATCAGGGTTGGTGGTAAAGGCCCAGTTGGGGGAAGAAAGACCAAGAATGGCTTTGCTGTCACCACAGTCAAGATGCTGGTCCAGCTGCCACTGCAGACACTCGGTCACGTGGGTGCTTTTCTGAAGCTGTGCCTGTGAAGTTGGCACCTCTGACCCTGGGAAACTCACAGGTTCCTGGTGACAGTCCTCCCAGGTGTCACCTGAAAGGAAAAGAGGGTTCAGTGGGACCAATGAAAGCTTCTTCTTGTCTAGCCCTCCCAGAATGCCCATTTCTGATGTCCTAGCCAATAAGTGAAACCAGCCAATAACCCAGACAACAAAGGCAGACATCAATATGAAGAAGGCGCCATATTTATGGCTGGGACTGGGGTGCGGAGAAGGCAGGTGCTAGGCTGCAATTTCTTGAAATGAGAAATCACCCACTTGAGTCGAGAGGGTTTGGGTGACACAGGAGGTCAAGCCTCTTATTCTGTTATTAGCCTTAGTCTTGGAGCCTAGAGAGAAGGTTCCACACAAGCCTCTACGCATGGGGGAGAAAGAGTTGTTGATATCTACCCACAGGAATAAAAGAAGAGGAAGAGACATATGGCGTGAAAGCTTCAGGTCCTACTAGAATTTGAGCTGGGAAAATACAGTACATTCCAGACCCTTTGGAACTTGCTTGCTTGAAGTTTTTGTCTACCCTTCCACTCACCCGTACATGTACATATAGAATAAAATCTATTCCCACGTGGGGCAGAATGGGGATGGATGGTATTAGCAGCTAGAACTAGTGGGGGAGAGGGCTGAGACCCTGTTGGAAACACCTTTGTGTCTCTTTAAAGAGATTATATAAGTACACTCCTTCAATACACGTCCCTCCACTGGTGCCTCGACAGTGCTCATAATGAAATGTGTTTATATATTTCTACTGCGAAATGAGTACATATTCTCAGAACCTGGGCTAACCAAAGGCACGAAGTACCCTCCTCTGGTGCAGGTCAGGCTGCTGTGAGGTCACGGCCGCCAGGGCCTGCTCTCCATTGCTGTGGGGCTCTCCTCTCACCTCCTTATGCATCCACACCCTCAACAAGGTTTGTTTCTGTAACTGTCTCTCATGTGTCTGTTACCTCTTAGTGTTCCAGAGAGCATCTGAGTTTGACTCTCATCAAAGATTCATCCAACCTCCTTCCAACTGCTTTCTCTGATTCCGTCCTCTCCACACTCTCAAAGGTCACCTGTCTTCAGTTCAGTTCAGTCGCTGAGTCGTGTCCGACTCTTTGCTACCCCAAGAATTGCAGCATGCCAGGCCTCCCTGTCCATCACCAACTCCCGGAGTTTACTCACACTCATGCCCATCGAGTCGGTGATGCCATCCAGCCATTTCATCCTCTGTTGTCCCCTTTTGCTCCTGCCCCTACTCCCTCCCAGCATCAGGGTCTTTTCCAATGAGTCAACTCTTCGCATGAGGTGGCCAAAGGACTGGATTTTCAGCTTCAGCATCAGTCCTTCCAATGAACACCCAGGACTGATCTCCTTGCAGTCCAAGGGACTCTCAAGAGTCTTCTCCAACACCATGGTTCAAAAGCATCAATTTTTCGGCACTCAGCTTTCTTCACAGTCCAAGTGTCACATGCATCCATCACCACTGGAAAAACCATAGCCTTTACCAGACGGATCTTTGTTGGCAAAGTAATGTCTCTGCTTTTTTATATGCTATCCAGGTATATCATAACTTTCCTTCCAAGGAGTAAGCGCCTTTTAATTTCATGGCTGCAATCACCATCTAAAGTGATTTTGGAGCCCCCCAAAAATAAAGTCTGACACTGTTTCCACTGTCTCCCCATCTAATTCCCATGAGGTGATGATACCAGATCCCATGATCTTAGTTTTCCGAATGTTAAGCTTTAAGCCAACTTTTTCACTCTCCTCTTTCACTTTCATCAAGAGGCTTTTAAGTTCCTCTTCACTTTCTGCCATCAGGGTGGTGTCATCTGCATATCTGAGGTTATTGATATTTCTCCTGTCTTACCACCTCCAATCCTGTTTTATCACATGCGCCTCAGTTTGTGGAAATTCATCCTCCCTTTCCTGCTACACAGATCGAAACTCCTCACCCGCCTTTCCAGTCCTCCTGTCTTCTAGTCCCTCTTTCTTCTGCAACATCACTTCCTACAGCTCCCTCTGCAAATCCTCCTAGGCACAGGCTGGCCCCTTTTTGACCCCAGGCCTGTACCAGGAGCCTCTGTGAGATTCCAGGGCTTTTTCCAAAAGCACTTCTCTCAGTCTGCTGTGCCCTTCATATTTACACCAGGCAAACTTCATTAAAAATTAATCATCATATGTAAGCATTCGGTCTCTCAAAGGGGATTAATTCTCCAGGAGGAGACTAACAGACGTAATGAAGATTACCTGTGAGACCAGTTGGAATTTCATCCTCTTTAGCCTGAGAGCAACCACAGGCTCCATCCACAGCAGACTCCACATTCTCTTCATCAAATGCAACTTTCCCATCACTGTAAGGCTGGTTGCAGGCAGAATCTTCCTGGGGAGTGGAAGGTACTGAAACACACTCATCCTGGGACTGTGGGAACAGCACCTTCTTTTCCACATCCTGCACGTTCACGCTGTGTCAGATGGAGAAGGGAGGACAGAAGATTAAGAGGACTCGACTCCAAGCTATCTGGCTGGTTTTGATGACAGGCATTGAGAGTGGTCACAGAAAGCAAAAGGGCAGCCCCCTTAAGGAGGGAAGTAACTCCTCCTGATGTGGAGTGGAGTGTGGCTGCCCTGGGGTGGGAGAGAGACAGCAGGTTCTCCGGGCACTGGCCACACAACCGGTGGCTGAAGGAGGAGTCGGAACGTTCCCTGCATGCTAACGTCATGACCCCCAGCAAGCACAGAGGACTGGGACCTCGGTTCACACTTGTCTGCACACATTGTATTGATCTGGATATCCTGTGTCCAGGTGAACACAGTTGTTAAGAAGTTAATGATTTCTTTGAGTTTGGACTCTATTTCATTCCATTTAAAAATTTTTATTTGCGGAAATATACCTTCCAAATCAGTTTTTCAGAGTTGGAGAAAAAGGAGTTATAGACTAGATATTCTGCCTTGAAAAACTATTTTCTCAATATTTTGTTGTAATATGAATATCGTTCTATTTTCTTCCCTTGAAATCCAATATTTGCCAACATGCTGATGCCAAACCAGTGTAAGACTATAGGATCTCACCCTACATGAACCACTCAGGAGAAAGCATACAGACACAGGAACTCCTAGGTTTGGTTATTTCACCTGGGTCAACCACTGTACATTACTAAACTTGAAGGATTAAAAACTGAAATGCAGAAACTTGTGAAACATAAATAGACAACGTTGTTAAAGGGATAATTGCTGTTGAATGAATAGATGAAGGAATTACATAGACTACTTTCTATTTTTCTCTGGATCTGACATCTCCTGCTGTCACCACTGACATTCACAGCCCACAGATCTTCAAATTACCTGGGAAATGTGAGCTCTTGTCCACTCACTTGCTTGTGATAATTTTCATTCTCTAGTAAGAAATTCAGAGACAGCCAGTCATAATGAGAAAATCAGACCTCACACATATCTACTCAATCATCACATATACATCGAGGACTTTAATATTCTCATTGTGAGAACATACTTCTTTAGCAAAGTTATTCTAGGACACTTAAGTCTTACGAGAATTCGACTGGACTGCTTCCAGAGCCATTGAGGAAATTTGCTGCTTGATCTGGTATCTCTCCCAACATCCTTTGTTCTGAGTCTGTATAAGCAGTTAAAAATGTATTTTCCACAGAGATGCTGGAACACGAGCTGAGTTATTTTCTAGAATTATTTCTATAGTACTGCTTAGTCCCATCAGATTATGTGGTTGTTGACGGTTTAGAGGAATTTATACTTGGGACTAGAGTGGTGGGTGAATTGTGAAAGCGTTAGCCGCTAGTAGTATCCGTCTCTTTGTGACCGCATGGACTACAGTCCTCCAGGCTCCCCTGGCCATGGAATTCTCCACACAAGAATACTAGAGTGGGTGCCATTCTCTTGTCCAGAGGATCTACATGATACAGGGATTCAACCTGTGTCCCCTGCATTGCGGACAGATTCTTTACCATCTGAGCCACCACGATAGCCCAGTGAATTGTATTAACCCTCAAATCAAAAAGAATCTTTGGTGCTATACAGAAACCATGGCCATTTGAAGCTGGAGGAACTGCCAGAGCCCAGCCTTGCTGCATAGAAACATCCAGGAGAGGCAATGGTACGGTTGTGTCTGTCTTGGTGTCAGATAACATCTTAGCTAAGACTTGCCAACATCGAGAAATGGGAGACTGGGATTGAGAGCAGTAAAACCAAACCTGGAAATCACCTCTCTTTATAAAGAGGCAAGTCTGTCATCATTTCTGGAGAGGCCAGGAACATTTACAAAAATTAGATCACTGCAAGTAACAATACACTGGCTCCAAACTCCTTCTGACAGATACCTCCTGTGGATTTCCAGCTGAGGTGGGTGAGAGTTGTCACAATTGATTTGGGTCAAATGCCTGACACTGGGGTCAGGGTGACAGAGGCAAGTCCGGAGCCAAGAAAAGAATGAAAGCTCCCTGACCCACCTGATGTCTCTGTTCCATAATAGACCCTTTTCCCTGGTTTCGACTAAGATGTGTCTATACAACTTGTAATAAGTGATGACCTTCCTTGGTCTACACAGCTTGTGGGGAGAAATAATATGGGGGCTACCTGAGATATTGGTTGGAATTTCATCTTCTTTAGCATGACAGTAACCACATGGTCCATCCAGATCAACATCTACTTCCAGTTCATTAGAGTTCAATTTGTCATCACTGTAAGGCTGGTGCTTATCAGAACTTCCTTGGAGAATTGAAGGCATCAAAACACATTCATCCTTGGATTCTTCATGCACTTCCTTCTTTTCAACCTCCTGCAGCTCCATGCTGTGCCAGATGGGAAAGGAATGACAGAAAATTAAATGAAGAAGATCTGACCCCAAGCCATGCTGGCTGGTTTTGACAGGAGGCATGGGGAGTGGTCACCGAGAGTACAAGAGCAGGCCCCTTCAAGACAGAAGGCACTGTCCTCTCTTATATGAAGTGGAGTGTGTCTCAATGAGGATGGGAGAGGGGGTCAAGCAGGTACCCAACAGACCGGCCACAAAGCTCTGATGAGGAAGGAGCCTCAACCATCCCAGGATGGTACTTTCAGGAACAGGAAGCACAGATGAACTTCCACACCAAGTGCTTCCCCACAGGTCCTAAGCCATGTTGAATTTAAGATGAAGTAGTTAAGTGAATACAGGCTCCCCGGTGGCTCAGGAGGCTGAGTGGCTCCTGCCAATGCAGAGATGTGGCTTCGAACCCTGGAGAAATAATTCCTGAAAGAATGAAGAGATGGAGCCAAAGCAAAGACAACAGCCAGTTGTGGATGTGACTGATGATGGAAGCAAGGTCCGATGCTGTAAAGAGCAATACTGCATAGGAACCTGGAATGTTAGGTCCGTGTTTCAAGGCAAATTGGGAGTGGTCAAACAGGAGATGGCAAGGGTGAATGTCGACATTTTAGGAATCAGCGATCTAAAATGGACTGGAATGGGTGAACTTAACTCAGATAACTGTTATATCTACTACTGTGGGCAAGAATCCCTTAGAAGAAATGGAGTAGCCATCATGGTAAACAAAAGAGTCCGAAATGCAGTACTTGGATAAAATCTCAAAAACGACAGAACGATCTCTGTTTGTTTCCAAGGCAAAGCATTCAATATCCCAGGAATCCTAATCTATGCCTTGGCCAGTAATGCTGAAGAAGCTGCAGTGGAACAGTTCTATGAAGACCTACAGGACCTTCGAGAACTAACACCCATGACAGATGTCCTTTTCATTATAGGGGACTGGAATGCAAAAGTAGGAAGTCAAGAAACACCTGGAGTAACAGGCAAATCTGGCCTTGGAGTACAGAATGAAGCAGGGCAAAGGCTAATAGAGTTTTGCCAAGAGAACGCACTGGTCATAGCAAACACCCTCATCCAACAACACAAGAGAAAACTCTACACATGAACATCACCAGATGGTCAACACCAAAATCAGATGGATTACATTCTTTGCAGCCAAAGGTGGAGAAGTTCCATACAGTCAGCAAAAAGACCGGGAGCTGACTGTGGCTCAGATCATGAACTCCTTACTGCCAAATTCAGATTTAAATTGAAGCAAGTAGGGAAAACCACTAGACCATTCAGGTATGACCTAAATCAAATCCCTTATGTGTAAACAGTGGAGGTGAGAAGCAGGTTTAAGGGACTGATCTGATAGAGTGCCTGATGAACTATGGACGACGGTTTGTGACATTGTACAGGAGACAGAGATCAAGACCATCCCCAAGAAAAAGAAATGCAAAAAGGCAAAATGGCTGTCTGAGGAGGCAGTACAAAGAGCTGTGAAAAGAAGAGAAGTGAAAAGCTAAGGAGGAAAGGAAAGATATTCCCATTTGAATGCAGAGTTCCAAAGAATAGCACGGAGAGATAAGAAAGCCTTCCTCAGTGATCAGTGCAAAGAAACAGAGGAAAACAATAGAATGGGAAAGACGAGATCTCCTCAAGAAAATGGGAGATACCATGGGAATATTTCATGCAAAGATGGGCTCAATAAAGGACAGGAATGATATGGATCTCACAGAGCAGAAGATATGAAGAAGAGGTGACAATAATACACAGAAGAACTATACAGAAAAGATTTTCATGATCCAGATAACCATGACGGTGTGATCACTCACCTAGAGCCGGACATCCTGGAATGTGAAGTCAAGTGGGCATTAGGAAGCATCACTGCAAACAAAGCTAGTGGAGGTGATGGAATTCCAGGTGAGCTATTTCAAATCCGAAAAGATAATGCTGTGAAGGTGCTGCACTCAATATGCCAGCAAATCTGGAAAACTCAGCAGTGGCCACAGGACTGCAAAAGGTCAGTTTTCATCCCAATCCCAAAGAAAGGCAATGCCAAAGAATGCTCAAATATGGCACAATTGCACTCATCTCACATTGCTGGTAAAGTAATGCTCTAAATTCTCCTAGCCAGGCTTCAACAATACCTGAACCATGAACTTCCAGATGTTCAAGCTGGTTTTATAAAAGGCAGAGGAACCAGAGATCAAATTGCCAACATCCGTTGGATCAATGAAAAAGCAAGAGACTTCCCCCCAAAAAAACACCTACTCATGTTTTATTGACTATGCCAAAGTCTTTGACTGTGTAAGTCACTTCAGTTGTGTCAGACTCTGTGGGACCCCATAGATGTCAGCCCACCAGGCTCCCCAATCCCTGGGATTCTCCAGGCAAGAACACTGGAGTGGGTTGCCATTTCCTTCTCCAATGCATGAAGGAGAAAAGTGAAAATCAAGTTGCTCAGTCGTGTCTGACTCTTAGCGACCCCATGGACCGCAGCCTACCAGGCTCCTCCATCCATGTGATTTTCCAGGCAAGAGTACTGGAGTGGGGTGCCATTGCCTTCTCTGTTTGACTGTGTGCATCACCACAAACTGTGGAAAATTTTGAAAGAGATGGGAATACCAGACAACCTGACCTGTCTCTTGAGAAATCTGTATGCAGGTCAGGAAGCAACAGTTAGAACTGGACATGCAACAATGGACTGGTTCCAAATAGGATTCGGGGAGCCAGCCTGACTGCTCAGGCTCCTTCTTGGCCCTGAGAGAGATCAAGAGGTCCCTCTCTGTCCCGCCACCCCTGATTTATTAAAGTGCAGGTTGGCCTTTCTCACCTCCCTCAAGGAAATTGCTGTAGCGACCTTTTACCCATTTTCCTGACAAGACTGTCAGGCTCCTGTGTATGGTTTATGTCTAGGTAATCTTTAGATAATCTTTAATTGATTGTAATCATGATAATCTTTTAACTGATTGTAATCATACTAAGACGCCACTCCCTTGCTCTGATAGTCTTAAAGAGTTGAGATAAAATTCGTGAGCGAAGACTAATGCCTGCGATTCTGCAGGTATACATGTCCTTGATCTAAATTTAGCGAGTCCTGTTAGCATATATAAGCATGTTACTCCTCAATAAAGTTGTCGGTTTCAGTCGAGAGCTGACTCCGTCCCTCTCAACCCCATCTTTCCGAGTCTTTCTTTCTCAGGTATTTCGGCGATTGCGCCCGTGACCGGTTCGTTTGCCGGCAGGCTCCGGCAAGTGGCGCCCGAACAGGGACACGAGCGGATCCCGGACTACAGCCACCCGAGAACAAGTAATCCCGCGGGCAGCGTCTGAAGTTGCAGGTATTGTGGGTGGAGAGGGTATAGTTGAGAGTAAAAATTATGGGTCAAAGTAGTAGTAAACAGTTCTTTGTTTCTACGTTAAAAATTATGCTAACTGCTCTGAAGTTTATAACTCCTAAAAATCTGCAGCCTACCTCCGGGACAGTTGAACACATTTGCGATTCCCCGGAAGACCCAAAATTTAGTAAAAAGGAGGCTGTTGCTTTAACATCTGACTCAGAGTCTGAACTCTCTCATGAGGATCAAGGAGAACTAGATGAGCAAGCATTTGAGTACAATAGAGAGAATTGGGATGCTTTTATTGTCACAAAAGGGAAGGACAAGGCATCCCCCCTTTCGGAACTTAAAGAAATGTTAACATCCATATCACAGAGAGTGGAGCAGTTAGACTTGCTGCCTCCTTCGGGTCCCAAGCCGCAGCACTCCAATACACCGTCTGTTGTGGCAGGATTGGATCCCGCTCCGATTCCTCCTATGCCTCCTCCTTTTGTTGAGGCTCCCTTAATACCTACAGCTCCTGTATATGCTCCTTTGAAATTTGAAAAACCCGTCCTTTCCCCACTTCAAATGGCTGTTAAACATGCTAGAGACCAAGGAGAAAGCCTTGAGGGATATTCCATGATTTTTCCAGTCTTTGAAGATGCTAACCGCTGCAGGTATCATGAGCCTGTTCCATTTAAACAGTTAAAGGAGCTTAAGCAGGCTTGTGCCCAGTATGGACCCACGGCACCTTTTACATTAGCTATAATTGAGAGCCTCGGAGCCCAATATTTGCCACCCAATGATTGGAAAGCCATTGCACGCGCCTGCCTTTCTGGAGGTGATTATTTGCTCTGGCGCTCCAAGTATGGAGAAATTTGTGGTCTTACTGAAGATCGTAATCACCGTAATGGGTTACAAATTAATTTTGACATGCTAATGGGAGAAGGAGCCTTTAGGGCTCTTAATGCACAGCTAAATTATCCAGAACAAGCTTACCCTCAGATTAGTGAAGCTGCATTAAAAGCCTGGAAAAAACTTCCCATTTCTAATAGAAAGACTGAAGATCTTTCGAAAATTCGGCAAGGGCCTGACGAGCCTTATCAGGATTTTGTTGCTCGTCTATTAGATGCAATATCCAAGATTATAGGAGACGAAGAGGCAGGTCTTACTGTAACAAAACAGATGGCCTATGAGAATGCAAATGCTGCGTGCCAAGCCGCTCTGCGGCCTTATAGGAAAAAGGGAAATTTAGTGGATTATGTTAGAATTTGTGCTGATATTGGCCCTTCTTACCTCCAAGGGCTTTCTATGGCCGCAGCTATTCAAGGAAAGTCTATTAAAGAGGTTCTGTACCAACAAGCAAGGAATAAGGGAAATATAAAAAGGAGCGGGCCACCAGGTAGTTGCTTTTCATGTGGACAAATGGGACATCGTATGGCTCAGTGCCCAAAAAAGAACAATAACCCTGATTCGGCAAAAAACCCTAATGTCTGCCCTAGGTGTAAAAAGGGAAAACATTGGGCCAGAGATTGCCGTTCTAAGACTGACATAGAAGGTAAACCTCTGCCTCCTGTCTTGGGAAACTGGGTGAGGGGCCAGCCCCAGGCCCCGAAACAGTGTTATGGGGCACTCCAAGCCGAGTCACAGCCAAACCTGATCGACTTGGTATCGAAAACCTCTACCGAGCCGCCCCAGGCAGCGCAGGATTGGACTTGTGTGCCGCTGCTCACACAGTATTAACCCCAGATATGGGGATGCAAGCCATTCCTACAGGGGTATTTGGACCACTACCAAAAGGAACAGTTGGATTAATCATTGGCAGGAGCAGTTGGACCATGAAGGGAATGTCCATTTCCCCTGGCGTGATTGATGTCGACTATACTGGGGAAATTAAAATTATGGCTTATGCCCCCCTTAACATTATTAGCATACCCACTGATCAAAGAATTGCCCAATTAATTTTACTACCCCTTCATGTGGAAGGAAAGATTGCCTCACAGAGAGAAAGGAAGGCTGGTGGTTTTGGTTCCTCTGATGTTTATTGGGTTCAATCTATTTCGGCTCAAAGACCAAAATTAGAGCTCACTATTGAAGGAAAAAAGTTCTCTGGAATCTTGGACACTGGTGCAGATGTGTCAGTTATAGCTGAGGAACATTGGCCACAGCACTGGCCAAAGCAAGAAGCTTGTTCTACTCTGAGGGGCATAGGTCAATCTCAAAACCCACAACAGAGTAGTGGCCTCCTTCACTGGAGTGATTTAGAAGGACACGAGGGCGACTTCCAACCCTTTATCCTGCCTCATCTCCCTGTTAATCTTTGGGGAAGAGATGTTATGCAACAAATGGGTGTATATATGTTTGCTCCAAATCAAGTCATCTGAGATATGATGATGAATCAAGGTCTGCTTCCACAGCAGGGACTAGGAAAGGGTAATCAAGGAATTACTTGCCCTATTGTACCCACTCCTTGCCCCACCAGAGCAGGCCTAGGGTATTTTTGATGGGGACCCCTGACTCTCCTGTAACTCATGCAGATCCTATCAGTTGGAAGACTGATGAGCCTGTTTGGGTTGATCAGTGGCCCCTAACCAAAGAAAAAATTTCAGCAGCTGAACAATTGGTGCAGGAACAATTGAGCTTAGGACATATTGAGCCTTCTAATTCCCCTTGGAATTCACCAATATTTGTTATAAAGAAAAAATCTGGAAAATGGAGGTTTTTGCAGGACCTCCGCAAAGTAAATGAAACCATGATTGTCATGGGACCCTTACAACCTGGCCTGCCCTCGCCTGCAGGGATTCCTCGTAAAACGTTTAAGATAATTATAGATTTAAAGGATTGTTTCTATACTATTCCACTCCATCCTGATGATTGCCAGCGTTTTGCCTTCAGCATACCTTCTACTAACTTTAAGCAGCCTGCTCGGAGGTATCATTGGAAAGTTTTGCCTCAAGGGATGGCTAATAGCCCCACCTTATGTCAAAAGTTTGTCAATCATGCAATCGACCCTGTGAGAGCTGCATATCCTGATGTCTACTTAGTCCATTATATGGATGACATCCTGCTTGCATACCACCTTGAAGGTGTGCTTTTGCAAGCCTATAATTTGTTGCTCACACGGTTGTCTCAATTCGGCCTTCAAGTGGCACCAGAGAAAGTACAAAGGCTCCCTCCTTTCTCATACCTGGGATTTAAATTAGAACAGGAATCTTTCAAGGCCCAAAAACTGCAGATCCGAAAAGATAATCTAAAAACCCTTAATGATTTTCAAAAATCACTTGGGGATGTAAATTGGATACGTCCGTATCTTAAATTAACCACTGGTGAATTAAAGCCTTTGTTTGATATTTTAAAAGGCCCTACTGATCCTTCTTCCCCCAGGACATTTACAGATGATGGTCGAGCAGCACTAGCTAAAGTAGAAAATGCCCTTTCTCAACGTTTTGCTACTTATTGTGACTTTTCTAAGCCCTGGGGTCTTTACATACTCCCTTCCAAACACGCGCCTACGGCAGTTTTGTATCAGGATGCTCCATTACATTGGATTCATTTGCCCGTTTCTCCTTCAAAAGTTCTTACTCCCTTTTTTGATTTTATCAGCTTGTTGATTGCTCTAGGATGCCAGCGATCCAGAGAAATGCTCAGAGCTGATCCTACGTATATTTATGTACCCTATACTGAAGAGCAGCAAGACTGGCTTTTTCAGTTTAATGACTCATGGGCTTTGGCTCTAGATTCCTTTGCAGGGAAAATAATTAATCATTTACCTTCTGATAAGATTTTACATTTTGCTAGTCAACATCCTTTTATCTTCCCTAAGGTTGTTTTATCTGAACCTATTCCGGATGCGCTCACTATATTCCCTGATGGTTCCTCTAATGGCATTGCTGCATTTGTACTTAATAATCACCCTACCTCTTGGCAAACTGCATATAGCTCTGCCCAAGAGGTAGAATTGTCTGCTGTTTATGAGGTCTGCTTACGATATAATTCGCAACCTTTTAATTTATTTACAGATAGCAAATACATTGCTCATGCTTTGCAATATATAGAAACTGTTCCCTTTATTTCTACTGTGAATTCTAACATTCAACATTTGTTACGTTCAATTCAGTCTCTGCTGCAACAGCGCACTTTACCCTGCTTCTTTGGACATTTACGTGCTCACACTGGACTCCCTGGACCTTTATCTATGGGAAATCAAATAGCTGATTCTCACACTAGAGTTTTTCTTTCACAGGTAGAAGCGGCACAACAATCACATGCGCTACATCACCAAAATAGTAATACTCTTCGTTTGCAATTTCATATCCCTCGAGAAACTGCACGACAAATTGTTAAATCTTGTTCTGTTTGCCCTAAGTTTCTCCCAGTTCCACACCTTGGCGTTAATCCTCGCGGGCTTCTACCGAATCATCTTTGGAAAATGGATGTCACTCATGTCCCTTCTTTTGGTCGTTTAAAGTACGTTCATGTATCTATTGACACCTTTTCAGGATATATTGTGGCATCCTTACAGACTGGTGAAGCCGCAAAACATTCTATCTCACATTGTCTTTATGCTTTTTCCGTTTTAGGCACGCCAAAGATTATAAAAACTGATAATGGCCCTGGCTATGTTTCCTCTGCCTTCAAAAATTTTTGTTCCTCTTTTTCTATCACCCTAAAAACAGGCATTCCTTATAATCCACAAGGTCAAGGCATCGTGGAATGTGCCAATCAAACTTTGAAACTACAGCTTCAAAAAATACAGAGAGGGGAGCTCTACCCCCTTCTACCCAGAAATTACCTTAATCACGCTTTATACATTTTAAATTTTTTAATTTTAGATAAAGAAGGACATTCAGCCGCGCAGAGATTTTGGGACCCTCAGATTTCCAGCAAAAGGCCGATGGTCTTGTGGAAGGACCCACTAGATAATAAATGGCAGGGCCCAGATCCCGTGTTAATTTGGGGGAGGGGCCATGTATGTGTTTCTCCACAGGATGCCGAAGCACCGCGCTGGCTTCCAGAAAGGCTGGTACGCCAGACGGAGGAGATCCCTAAACCAGCAGGTGAGTCGTCTGACTCTTCAGCAGAGGAATCTTCTCCCGACAAATCAGCAGATGCATGAGTTTATTCTTCAAGCAAGGAGGATAGCTGCAAAGACGGCTCAACCTCGACAAGCCCTAGCTTACATTGTGCTCACTTTGGCTTATGCGATAATCAATCAAGCCTTCCCTCAGGCTGAAGCCAATGCTTTTGTTTCCTGGGCTCATTCTTATGCTGACTTTTACAATGAAACAGCCTGTTGGGTCTGCACAAGCATGCCCTTATCGGTTACCGAAGGATTGCCTTGGTGGATGCTTACCTTTCCAAAAAATGAAACTTCCGGCTTTATGTGATTAAAAAAAAAAAAAAAAAACTCAGAAGAAATATCGAAGCTTAATTACAGTTAATTTTGATATAGATTTTCGACTCATATTACAAAAATAGATCTGTTTCTTCTCCTAATGATTTTAATCGATTTGAGGGTGACTACTACCAAATTTGGGATGAATATTTCCGAATGACCCCTGAAAAAGGACAGCTACTGACCTCTGCTGACATTTGCTGGGAGCAAAAGACTCATGTACCAACATTTGGAGACCGGGAATTTCCAAGGTATCACGTGAAACATACGGGACTATTGCCTACCCAAAAATGTAAGACTGTAATGGATGTAACTTTTATTGCCAACAAGTCTGTTAAATGGCCAGGGACAGATTGGGAAAATAGCCCTGGTATAAGATGGGTAGCCCCAAATAACACTTGATGGATTTGTGGATACAACCTTTGACTCTTGCATTTGTCAATGCCTATCTGAAATGATATATAAAAGATTGTTGATGTTTTCCCATTTGCAAACGCAGCCATTTCCTTTGAGGGAGATATAAAGGCCATTAGTCAAAAGAAAAGGGGGAGATGCGGGGAGCCAGCCTGACTGCTCAGGCTCCTTCTTGGCCCTGAGAGAGATCAACAGGTCCCTCTCTGTCCCGCCACCCCTGATTTATTAAAGTGCAGGTTGGCCTTTCTCACCTCCCTCAAGGAAATTGGTGTAGCGACCTTTAACCCATTTTCCTGATGAGATTGTCAGGCTCCTGTGTATGGTTTATGTCTAGGTAATCTTTAGATAATCTTTAATTGATTGTAATCATGATAATCTTTTAACTGATTGTAATCATACTAAGACGCCACTCCCTTGCTCTGATAGTCTTAAAGAGTTGAGATAAAATTCGTGAGCGAAGACTAATGCCTGCGATTCTGCAGGTATACATGTCCTTGATCTAAATTTAGCGAGTCCTGTTAGCATATATAAGCATGTTATTCCTCAATAAAGTTGTCGGTTTCAGTCGAGAGCTGACTCCGTCCCTCTCAACCCCATCTTTCCAAGTCTTTCTTTCTCAGGTATTTCGGCGATTGCGCCCGTGACCGGTTCGTTTGCCGGCAGGCTCCGGCAGAAAAGGAGTATGTCAAGGCTGTATATTGTCACCCTCCTTATTGAACTTACATGCAGAATAGATCATGAGAAATGCTGGGCTGGATGAAGCACAAGATGGAATCAAGATTGCCAGGAGAAATATCAACAACCTCAGATATGCAGATAACACCACCCTTATGGCAGAAAGCGAAGAAGAACTGAAGA